>NC_064808.1:22037352-22078743 GCF_023721935.1 Panthera uncia | reverse complement strand
AGAAAGAAAGAAAGAAAGAAAGAAAGAAAGAAAGAAAGAAAGAAAGAGTCAAGTTCTAGGATCGAGCAAATTTAATCAAATTGAAGCAAATTAGTACACCCAAAATGAGTACTGGTTCATACCTAATGAACTCACTAGGAAAAAACCTCATGAAAAAGAACAACCCTGATAATATATTCTGGACAATGATGTATAATTTTTTAATTGGGTAATCATTGTGCCTCTTTTTGCCTGGACAGACAACTAAGATGTTCTGTATTTGTTTGCATTATTACAAGTGATCATTTTGTACAGGGTATTTACTGATTACTCTGAAATCCAGCAGTGGGTGACAAAGCTCATCTCATTTCTTTCCTCTCCTTCCATCTTATTTACTAGTTTACATATAAATGGCCTTGTGTCAGACAAATTTTTATTTGAATCCGAATTGTGCTGACACCAGAAATATTTGGAAATATTTCTTGACATGTCATCAAGCATATTGTCAATTTGTACCTTCCAAATTTATACACATACGAACATTCCAAGTGCCATCCTCGGCTCAAGCAAAATGCCAAAATACTCTGTAAAAGGGGTCTGTCAACAAGATCTATATAAGGGTCTAAAACTGTTCAAAAACCCAGCAAGGTTTTTCTCCACTTTAAAATTGACATTTTTGTTATACACAAATCTTATATAAACATTACTGTATGAGAAATTATATTTACATTAAAACTAATTTAACTTTTATGACTACATGAGGAAATCTTTATTTAGAAATATTTGTAATATAAAACTTGTATAGAAAAAAATAAAACTGTGAACTTAAACTATAGGTAATAATTTCTTACCTATTTTCTGAAATGGAAGCCCACATAATTAAAGTTATAACAAATGACAGAAAAGAGTTACAAACTCATATATTTTATTGTCCCATCACACAAGTATCTTGCATAGTGTCCAGGTAACACCTCCTACAGTTCATGTCCAGGAACCATATCTCGATATCCTTTATTGTTCAATTGACTGTTGCTAGATAATTTTATATCTCCCATTACATGATATTGTGGGTTAAACTAGGTGAAACCAAAATCATATCTTGAAGCCCAAACTTCTTGTACCTCAGAATATAACCTTATTTGGAATGAGACTATTGTGACTATAATAAGTTAAGGTGAGGTTATATATTGGAGTAGTGTGGTCTCCTCATGCAATATGATTGATAACCTTATAAAAAGGGGAAATTTGGACACAGAGGGAGAACACCATATAAAGATTTGAGTTATGCTGCCATAAACCAAGGAACTATCAGAAAGTCAGAGGTCTGAAAGAGATCCTTCTTGAACAGCCAAGTAGTGTTACTTGCAGTACCCATAGCCCTTCAAAAATGGTGTTTATTGAAACAATATAGGTTTTCAGCTTCTGCTATTCTCTAATATCATTTGTTTAATGCTTTGTACATAATTTCTCATGATATAGTATCATCCTTCATGCTATCAGTAAATATTAGCTTCCAGAATCTTATAAAAGTAGTTACTGTGTTTTTTTTTAATTTTTTTTAATGTTTTTATTTATTTTTGAGACAGAGAGAGGCAGAGCATGAGCAGGGGAGGGGCAGAGAGAGAGGGAGACACAGAATCCGAAGCAGGGTCCAGGCTCTGCACTGTCAGCACAGAGCCCGACGCGGGGCTCAAACTCACGGACCGTGAGATCATGACCTGAGCCGAAGCCGGACGCTCAACCAACTGAGCCACCCAGGCGCCCCAGTAGTTACTGTGTTTTGGTGATAATGATCATGAATGAAAATATCGGCCTGAGTATTCAGGAAATGTGAGCAATAATTCATTTTCTGGTCATGCTAAATATGCTGCTTAGATTTTTATAGTGGAAAGGTAGAACACACCATCTTTTGACATCTTCTTGAAGTCTTCAGGCCATAATTACTGCATTATTGAATGTGATCTCTTTGCTGATTGCACCCTGCCTTGTATACATCACTGATGGTGAGGAGGCCAGTCTAGGAGTCCATTGATGGAATGACAAGATTTATTTTGTTTGCCAAGATTCTGTTTGTCCCTCCTTTGCATACTCAGTATCCACCCAAGAGAGCAAAACATTTCCCCATGGATTTGATGCAAGAGGGGACATTGATTGGAAAGGCCTGCTGACACTGCAAAGCCTCTGTGAGGATAAAAGACAGGCTATCCCTGGATGACTGTCTTGACATGTGATGCAGAGTTTGCATGGAGTAAATGGTGGCTGTTGCCACCACCAGGATGATGGTGGGAATGTGGATGAGTGAAAACCCAGACATAGGCCCATAGATCGGTTGATGGGTAATGTACCATTCATATTCCAGAGCTCTGAGTTTCCCCTGTGTCCAACGTGAGCAATAGTCATCTAAGGTCAGCATATTGGAAACACTCTAGACCATAATGGGTCTCACAAAAGAAACAGGAAACCCAGCGAGGATGATTCACTTACCAGCCTGCCTTCCCAGGATGTGGCAAACTACCAGGTTTCTGGAGCTCCTTGGTGCCTCAGGTTGATCCCATGTGTGGTAGTTGGGAATAAAGAGAAAGCTTCTCGGTGGATGTAAATGGTAACCTACGAAAGTGTGGGTCTTGTCCTGGCTCCAGGAGCCCTGTCTTCATATCCCTTTTAGTGTGGCTGGTCCCAGGCATAAAGTGGGGGGGGGGGGGGGCTACAGAATTTTAAGGAAGGTTTCTAAAATATTGGTTATGCCATGGTGTGGGGCATGGGCCAAGGATCCCAAATTGCCCAGGTATAAAGGCGGTTGTTATGAAGCCTAATAGTGTTCAGTTTAAATGTGCAGCACATACATCTATATGTACCAATTGTTTTATCTGGCAGTATACTTAAAAAAAAACTTAACTTTTAAAAAAGAAATACTAAATTCTATCAGTGTCAAAAAATGTAATGGGTGCCACCAATTGTCCTGAATTCTTAAGAACATGTGAGGAAGCAAGCATATGAAATCCAATAGATAAAGACCATGTATATTATGGGCATGGACTTTCCAAAGGAAACTCTGGGTTAACTTTGATCTACAAACAACTTGACAAAATCAGGGAACAATTACCAAGATAAAATTTATTCGATAACTGATAATTGCATAAGTAGAGGGTTGATACTGTCCCTTTCTCAGGGAAAATAGAACAGCTGGCAGAATTGGCTTTTGCTTTCCAGCTAAAGCCTAAGAACTGGTCTCTATAGAGCAGGAGAGATGTGTTTCGCTTTTTAGACCCTAGGGAAGGTGTTGGGACAGGAGAGAAAACCCATGGAACCATCATCCTCCTATTCTAAGAGACAGGCCTTTTTTTCATTTTTCTAACTGTGGAGATTCACCTGGAAAATCCATAGGAACACTTTTCACTTAATGGAAATGATAACTTTCCATTTAAAAGTAGTGCTATTTGGAGAAATAGTCTCATGTAACTGCAAGAAAAAACTGTTAGCTCCTTACACTAACAATGGACCTCATGTGTTTTAAGTAGTAAGACTCAACTAAAGATCACAGTAAGTTAGAGGAAAACAAATAGCATGAGCAAAATAAGTGAATATAAAATGCAAAACAAAGTGTAAACAAAATAGGCAGACCCAACAACAAAAAAAAGAATAGAAAAAGAGATAATTCGGGAAACCAAAGATATACTTGAATAGAATTCTAATTACTATTCTCAGATCCACGGGGCAATTTCAGGCAAAAAAAAAAAAAAAAAGGTAAAGAAAAAAAATCCAAAACCAAACAACAATAACAAAAAACCCCTGCTTTTTAAAAAAGTGCAGAGTGCAAAAAATTTTTATAAAAGTACTTTTGAGCGAAAAAAATGAATTCTGGGGAGTGGGAAGTGCAGGATTCCAGTTATAGAATGAGTAAGTCACAGGAATAAAAGGCAGAGCATAAGGAATGTAGTCAATGATATTGTAACACATTGGGACAGATGGTGGCAGATGGCAGCTATACTCGTGGTGAGCACAGTACAACTTACAAACTTGTTGAATCGCTATGTTGTACACCTGAAATTAATGTAACATTGTGTGTCAACTGTACTCAAATAATTTTTTAATGAATCCCATGATTAAAATAACCAGCATTTGGGTTGATTATTTGTGAGAGACCATCTTCAAGTTTTGCCAGTGTCACTGGGGTGTTTTTCTCCTGTGTCAACTTACCTAAATTAGAGTTATGTTTCCCAGAAATCACTTTCCTGAAGGGAAGGTGTCCAAAAGAGAAATTTGCATGAGATTTAGACGGCAGAATGAAATGGCAACTTACTCTCTGAAGGTTGTGGTGGCTACATGAGGTGAAGGACAGATGCCAATGAATTCTAGCAGATCCTCCCTCTCCCTTGCTCTGTGTTGAGCTCTGCCTGGTCCATCACCTGATGTAATGGCAGTTTCCAGAGACTTCACGAGTCCTCCCTCTTGGTCTCTTTGTAGAAGCCAGACATATTTGGCTCCCCACATTTCCTTACGAGCTCTGACTTTTACACTTGCATCAGTGTTTCAAGAGAGCTGATTTTTTACTTCTCTGCTTCTCCAGCTTCCACTATCAGGCCTTTGCTTCCCTAGTTTGTATCACAATTATGTGGCTTCAATTCTTGTGATAAATCCTTCATTGCATAATACCCACTGTGGTTCTGCTTCTTTGACTGACCTCTAATTGAGGCATAATTTCTCTCATAAGCAAAATAAGGGTGTCAATAAAAGCAGGTATTTTCACACTTAGATCTCTGAGATTCAAGAGGATTGCAGTGGGCAATCCATTGACTTTGGATATAAAGTGGGTAAGGACAGAAGGAAGTTCATGCCTCACATGCTCTGCCTTGAACAGAATAGCAATTTTACCTGTCTTCTACTCTGGACTTCTATTATGATTTCATGAGAATCGAATGATCTATGTTAACTACTTCTGTGTTTGAAAACTACTGTACTGTAATATCTTACTTAATTCAAAAATTCTACTCAAAATGGATCAGCTCCAAAATAACATTTGCTAAGTCCCTCTTCCTCAAGCCTGCTTCAGATTCTGTGCCTCCCTCTCTCTCTTCCCCTTCCCCACTCTCTGTCTCTCTCCTCTCTCTGTCTCTCTCTCTTTCAAAAATAAATAAAAATTTAAAAAATTAGAAACAACCTACTGGTGTTCCTCATATATATAATACAAGTAGCTTAAGCCACAGAATTATATATTATCTCTAAATATGTGCAATATTCCTATGGATTATTTTTCAATAATTGGAATCACCATCACTGTTACTTCCCAAAACAATAAACCAAGATATCGTCCCCGCTCTTCCCTTTTCCCTCACTTTTCCCACCATGCCCCACCAGTCAATAAGTCTAATTGGCTATAAATCCCTCTAGATCTGCCAAACTTTCTCAATTCTCTCCTCCTTGTTTTTAATGTTTTGCCTTTATTCAGATTCTCATTGCTACTCTTTTTCTTCCTTTTTAAACAGCTTTATTGAGATACAGTTCACTCATCATACAATTTATCCACTGAAAGTGTACAGTCCTGTGATTTTTAGTATATTCACATATATGTGTAACTGTCTCCACAGTAAATTTTCAAACATTTTTACCACTTCAGAAATAAACATTATATACTTTATTTATCACCAACCCATTTCTTCATGGCCTCCAGCCCTGAGATAGCCCTAATCTACTTTTTGTCTCTGTGGATTTCCCTATTCTAGATTTCCATATGACTGCACACATATAAAACAGACTTTTGTGATGGTCTCCTGTCACTGAGTGTAATGTTTTCAAGGTTCAAGTTTCATCCAAGCTATCACGGGTACTGCTACTTTATTCTTTGGTTCTGTTTTGTTTCATTTATCTTTAAAGCGGCCAGAAACATTCCGTTGTATGGATACCCCATATTTTACTTATCCATTCATTGGCTGATGGACATTTGGGTTATTGACACCTTTGGGCTATTAATGTGGCTATAATTATTTGTGTCAGAGTTTTTCTGTGGACATATATGTTTTCATTTTTTCTAGAGTATATAAGTAGCAACAAAATTGCTGAGTGATATGGTAACTTTGTTTTATCATTCAAAGAACCATCACACTGCTTTACAAAGTAGGTGCACCATTATACATCCTCACTCCTCATTTCTAACTTGGGTTATACTAACATGTCTCTAGCCTTTAATTCACCATCTCTCCTCCACCCTACCTTCTAATCCACCCTCAGATTTGTTCAGTCTCACCCATATATCATCATGTTGCTCTGCATAAAGCCTTCTAGAGTTCTTAATATTTTCAAGCTAAACTCAAATTAAATTACAAACTCCTGTTATATATGGGAAGACTCCTTTTACATACCATGTATTTTTCAATATAAATCCAACTTTCCAGTAAAAACAATCTGAATTTGTTCAAAAGTGCTGCATTTACTATATAACTGCCTATTTTTCACTTGATGTTTGTTCAACCTGGATTTCCTATTTCCCATATTTATCTAATCGTTCAGCAGTTATATCTGCTCAGGAGTGATATCTACCAGGATGCTAATCTAGGTCAGCCTCCTTCATTTTCACTTAGCATCTTGTGCTCACTTCTAGCAAAGAACTCATTGCGCTTAGTTCTAATTTCTGATTTCTCTAATAAGTGTCTTTAAACCTAAAATTAATTTAAGACAACGACTGTATGTTTTGCATTTTCTCTGGTACCTGACAGCAAGAAAACAATGACTATGTGCTCAATAAAGACAAAATCCATTATTAAGTCACTTTGACGTAAGACTATATGAATCATTCTAGTTACTAAAACTAAATATTTATGCAGAATCTGTACTCAAAATAGCGTCTAAGGAAATAAGGATATATAAATATCTGAATTAATTATTAACATTTAAAGAAAATAATTTAATTAAATTCACATGCACTTACATCAATCTCATATAACTTCTAATTCTTACCACAGCCTTGAAAGATGAGTGCTATTAAACACATTTAATGAATAAGCAAAATGAGATTCAGAAAGGTGCCCCCAAGGTAGTTAGCCAGATAGAATTGAATGTAATAACAACGTTATTATTATTAATCATTATGTAGTGTAATTCCTAAAAATAACTGGTATTATTAATATATCAAACAAGTAGAGCTTATTATGCTTTCTGTACCCTTTCACATGTTAATTATCTCAAAATCATTCTGTTCATCTCAAAATTAGCCCATGTTACAGAAAAGGAAACTGAAGCATAGACAGTTACAAGTATAAACATGATAGAGATATTTTAGACAGGTAGGAATAAAATGTAGACCTTCTGATTACAAAATCTGTAACCATGCCTACACCACCTGGTTCTGACTAGAATTCTACATCCACTCCATGACTGAAGAAGGCTTTCCCCAAACCCTGGCCTTGTGGCCGAGAGACAAAGGACTTGTTAACACCCAAGTGTTTTGACCCTGTCTGATTCCACTACCATTAGATTTTGCTTGTCAGAGTAAAAGCCTTGAAAATAACTACAGCCTGAATCACAACTATACATGTGATATCCTTTACATTCACCTATCCATGAAACTCAAGAGACAACTTTTTCAAACAGGTTTTTTTTCTCCTTCCTGAATATCTTGGTCATATAGTATATTCCACCTGTAGAGAGTCAAGATCAATTCTCCCTTCTGCAGGAGTGCAAAAATATGGACTAGAAGGTTAAATATATGTTTCCTTTATGCCTAAGGAAATGAGAAAAAGTATCCCCTGGATCTGCTTTTAGACATATAGTCCGGACGAGCAATTTAAAATATGATATTGTAGTTACAATATCTGATTTGTATATCCTTTCCTTGTCATTCATTTTTGGTGGTAGACATTTAGACAAAGATTTCCAGGTAACTGCCATTTTCTTCTTTCATTTTTATCTCTACTATGAGCACATAAACTAACATTTTATGTAGGTCTTGATGGTCTCTCTCCTCCCAAAGGCATACCTGCTACCAAGCTGTAATAACATGGTGCTCTTTCCTTAAATCCTATGATGTAGTAGTGATTATCTGTGTTGTGTTAATGCATGGAGTGAGGAGCAGTACAGGCAAACCATCAAAAGAGTGTAATTGATTGAGCTTTCATAAGTCCAGGATTTTAGCTGAAAATTTGAATCTCACTTTTCTTACAATGAAAATTGGAAGGCTGACTGAATTCAATGATTCTTACAGGATTCTGGAAAAATTGCTTAAAGTTTCTAACCTTCAGCCTTACTCCAATAAAATAAGGGTCATGACATTTACCAGAGAGAGTTTCTGGGCGGTATAAATGAGATTTAGTATATTTAATGTAGTAATTATTCTATAAATATGACTGTCTCCTGTTCTTTCAATCTGTTTATCCAAGTTTAATTACTCTTGAGACTAAGCAAAATCAGAAACATTTCACTATGCCTCATTTCACAAATAGCCCCTCCTTGTACAAATGCTGTGATCTCAAATTGGACAGCAAATTAACAGGCTGCTATTTCAGGTATAAAGCACAAATGTATATCTTTGAAGTTGAATCTATAAGACATGGTGGTGCACTAATGCCAAACATTCAGTCAGATAAGTTGAAGTTCTCTCCAGCCCGAGAAAGAAAGCCAAATGAGATGTGATTCCCGAGTTATTATCAATGCTTGGATGGGTCAACATAGTAAATATCACAGACTTGAGAAAGAATAGCATTCAAACACCTAGTGGAGTAGAGAAAGTTTGAAATACATTTGCTGCATTAATATTGTGGTACTGCTAAAGTAACTTTTCTGTCCCTAATTATTTTCATGCTTTCATTTTATGGAAGACTTAATTAGACCAGAAATAGAGTCTCCTTCTATTTCTGACTACATATAACATTTCATAAACCAGAATATCATCAGTGGTGAACAGCACAATACTAAGGGAATTTTTCAGATGATACTTGGCAATAATACATTGTTACCTGCTAGTGAGCATATTTGAAATATCCACTTGTCTCTTTCCAAAAAGAAAGTATACTCTTAGAATAATCTACGATGACAGATGTCAGAGACTGTGATTCTGAAATCCTAAAATGTAGCTTCTTAAATACCATGCCACATACAAAGGAATGTATTTTTTAAAGCAATTCAGGGACATGTCTAACTTATATTGGAAGAATATTCTCCATGAGTCTCTTGTGTTTCTGCACAATTTTGTGGACAGAAACATTATGAACTTTGTTTTACACTAACCTTACAAAGATTTTATGCTGATCAGCTTTGGATATAGAGAAAGTATCTTCCACTGGAACAAATAGAAGACGTGCTAATTTACTATCCAGTGTTCTGAACATAATTTTTCTTTCTCCGTGGAGCACAGGGTAGGTGTGCTTACTGACCATTGTATAAGATTTAGATTTCCTATGCCCAGGGTTCCTCTCCAGTAACTCAACCAGCTGTGTGTGCATGTCTCACCTTTGTGACATCCTGTAGGAATTATGGCTCAGGAGACAAGAACAAGAAAATGCTGACACTGTCTAATGCTACTTCTATGGGCTGCTTCTGCTATAATCCTTTGGCTCTGATGTGGGATTTGCATGTTTATCAAACAAGAAACTGTGTCATGGTAATATTAAATTGGCAAGATCCTTCACAGTTCTTGACAACTTGTTTAGCCAAAATTAACCAGAGAATGTCTGATTTTATTGGAATATTCAGTTAACCCAGATAAGTAGTCTTTCTGGTTGTAGGATTCTGTCTTTATCTAAAACTTACATCCTCAAAGTAACAAAGAGAAATAATAATTGCCAGGGATATGATTGCATATCAGATTTGTCATTTCTTTTGTAGTTATTAACATTATATAACAGATAATTTGTTGCACAGATAATTTTTATTTCCACTTACTAGTAGCATATCTAGTTTCTTCTTGACTATTAACTCCTGTAAACAATGGAATTGTCTAATTTTTGTCTGAATTACTGGTACCTAATCACGAATAGCACACAATAGGTTTATAAGAAAATGGAGTTAATTTAATGTGAATTAAAAGAAGAAAAATATGTTTGTCTATCAAAAGGTCAACATAAAGGAAAGCCAGTGGATTATTAAAATTCTAACAGAGCAGAAACTTGCCTTTTGATAATGATGTAAGTTCATAAGAAGTAATTCAGTAGAAGTAGACCTCAAAAGTTCTTTTTGAAAAGGTATTTCCACCTTACATAGTTCTATTCTTAAATTCACAGTAAATTAAGTTTAAAAAACTAAGCTACCTGTGGATTTCACCAAGCAACCTAGATGGAGAACCCATCATTCAATCCAGAACGTCTCCTTGTTATCCTTTTTAGTCAATACCTCCCCAGTAGGAAAACAATGATTGTTCTGATTTCAACCACTGTAGATTAGTTTTGTCTGTTTTAGAATTTTGGAAAATATGAATGATTCAGTATGCAATCTTTGTGGAAAGCTGGATTTATGCCGCACAATATGTGCGAGACATATCCTTGTTGTTGCACATAACAATTGTGCGTCTGTATTGTGAATGAGTACAGTTGGTGATACTGAAGTTTAAATCATTTACATCCTTACTGAAAATATTTGTCTCTACTTTTTATAATAGCTATTGGAAAAAGATTGTTGACCTTTTAGAGTGATTCTGTAAATAATCAGTCAATTATGAGATCATTTAATTCCAGAGGAATTTGGGGGCAAGGGAGGACAATTTGGTGATAGAATTCTAATGCTGTAGTGCAAGTATATAAAGTTTGAGATATCAGTCAGACATTTATGTGAAAATATTCAGTAAGGAGCTGAAATCTTGAGAAAATAAGTTAAATCATATAAAAAATTAGTATAGTTCCTACAGCATAGTAATTGCTTAATAATTATAAAGTGCTATAATAACTATATGACTTGAAGATTATTCTTTTTTATTTCTGTCCTTAATTCTGAAGAATAAGGATCTACTAGACTTTTCACGACTATCTTGGGAAAATAAAAGCTCTTGACTTTCAATGCAATTATGTAAACTTTTAAGCAAACTTGAAAACTCTCGAAGAAGGGGAACTTTTACTAACATTTTTTTGTTGTGATTTTATTTTGGGAACATTCATTATATTATGTCTAGACTTACACACCAATAATGGATAATTATAGAATGCATATTCTTTCAATGAATGTAAAATGTAGCATATCCCCCAAGCTTTACGATAAAAATAAAATTTTAGTAATTTTAACAGGATGAAAATAATACAAGAATATTCTTTGATACAATAATATTGAATGAGAAGTATTTATTCTTTGGAATGATTGAGATTTCTTATTTTCTGAGACATTATACTTTTTCTAACTTACCTCCTTTTTGTTTTCTTCATGATATTTCTTAAATTTTATTATTATTTTACTTACTTTGCTCTTTAGAACAAGTCACATCAAGAGGATTGTCAGGATAAGCATTTCTTTTTAGATGGAGAAGTGTCTGAATTGCACAGGTACAGCATCTCAAATGATGACAGGTTCTAGAATCTCAGAGTAGAAATATAGATAAGAAATAGAGAGTGATGAACATCAAAGCCATGGGAAGAAGTGGTTCTAAATATGCCAGCCATGTGGTCATTGGACCCATTCAAGTTGGGGGCAGATTGAGGAATACTGGAGTCCAGTAGCAACACTTCTGTTGAGTGAAAGTTAACGGTCTCAGATGCTGTTCCTCCTAAAGAATGGGTGAAGGCATGAGACTTTGGAAAAAAAATGGAATGAGAATGTTTTGAAAATAGTTTTGGAGAGTGGCAGAGTTTGTGCAAAAAGTGTTGGGGTGCCTGGGTCGCTCAGTCAGTTGAATGTCTCTAACTTTTGATTTCAGCTCAGGTCATTATCCCACGGTGGTGGGATTTAGTCCTGTGTCGAGGGTTGAGCATAGAGCCTATTTAAGATGCTCTTTCTCTCTCTCTCTCTCTCTCTCTCTCTCTCTCCCTCTGCCCTCCCCCTACTCACACACAGGCTCTCTCTCTCTGTGCCTCTCTCTCAAAGGAAAAAAAAAAAAAGTGTTGTGGATTTCCTTAGTCAATAACAGAGCAGTAAGGAGAACGTAAATCTGTGAATGAAATGTTAGTCTTTGTCTTTCTCTACTGACCCCTACCTGCAGAACGTGTCCTTTCCATTTTCTCAATGGGAAAGGGCTTTACGTCTTTGTCATTAGTATTCTTTGGCAATTCATTAGATTCTGCAGACCTTACAAGGAGCAAGTGTTCTTCCAGATCTGAAGTGGCATGGGTTATATAAAAGTTGTCAGAATAAAGGCACTATTTTTTTTTATTATTATTCTATTCTCTCTACAAAGCATATGGAAGAATAAAAGGGTCAGAACCCCAAAGCCTGTAAGGCTGAGCCTTGCTGTCAGGTTTATTCAAATGAATCATTTATTAAGCTACTCTGAAACCCCTGGTGTATTCCTTCCTTGGCTTTCTTTTCATTGGATACACAATGAAATAACAAAAGCTGCATCTCTCATAAAACCTGTTTTTCTCTTCCTGAAAAATTATGAGAAGTATGAAGGATGTGCAATATGTTTTTTTTTTTTCCTCAAGTGAGAATAAGCATTTGAATCACTACTAATTCTTGATTAAAAATCCATATATCTGGGTCATTATTCAGACCACCTGAATAAAAAATCTGGATCGAGGCCTGGAATCTGGATCTTAACACTTGTCCTTGAATCTGCTGTGGACCCTGATACTTGAGAATCACTTACTACTTCTAGAAATATTCATAAAAATGTGGACCAAAGTAATTTGCTCATTTTAGTATCACTTGGCTTATCCCTCAAATGCTACCAGAGATTAGTTTTCTTTTACATGTAATTTAACATCTGATTAATGCATAAGTAAAATTTTCCAACTTCACTGCAGAAAAATATATTTTATGATACAGTTCAGTTAGTTAGTTAATGATTCATGAATTAAATGATTTATAGCATATGAATCATAATTCTAATATATTTGACTTTATTGTTGGAACCATTCTCTATTCTTTAAACCCTTCAGAGGAGGATAGAACCTATTTTGTCAGAAAGTATCTGATGGTGAAAGAATTAGGAGAAAGTTTTCTCTCTTGCCAGAAAAAAAAGGGAGGCATTGTGAGGAACAGTTATAAAATTAAAATCTTATAGAAAAGAAAAGTAAATCCTAAATTTATTTGAGTCAATATTATCAAAGTTCTGGGAAGTTCATGAAGCCAAAGATAATGCAATATTTCCTGTTGAACCAGCTCTCCATACACTGGGCATTCTCTAAGAGGAATGAAATTTGACACGAGATAAGAAAAATTAACTGCAAATAATATCACTAAACTGCTATTAATTAAACTACTACTAATATCACTAAACATGGAGTGTTGAAAATATCTGAAATATTGACATATATGACTGCTAGTCTTATCTTCAATCTATATTTTATAGACTCAAAAGAGACAAAATTCTAGTTTAGTTTTGTATTCGCCACATGTCTGTGAGGATCTCAAGGAAGAAACAGTGATCCAAAGAGCATAATTTAAAGGAAGAAACAGTGAACCCAAGAACACAATCCATTAAAAACCAGTGAAACAAATCATCCTTGAAGTTGATAATAAGTAGGTCAACTAGAAAAACTATAACTAGACCCCAGCAACATTTATGCAAGTGCTCTTTGATTTACTCCATAAAAATTGTAGATATTTGGAGAAGGCGAAAATAAATTATATAAGTATTTAGCTGATTAATCACAGTCACACAACTCTGCTTCATGTAATTAATTTGTGCCAACAGAAATAGAGTTCTCTACTGACATATTATAAGTGTCTACTGTCAACTATTTCCTAATAAATTACTTTTAACTAATTAGATGAAGATAGAAAATGGATTTTTGAATAAGAAATTGGAAAGAGTATATAGTGCAGTACACTCAATATCCAAATAAATTTGATTTGGATGGTGTATTGGTTTTCTCTATTATTGTGTAACAATTTATCCAACAAGGTAGTGTTTTAAAATAACACATATTTATTATCCTACACATGCTTTGGGTCAGGAGTTGAGTCATGGCTTAGCTTTATCCTTTGTCTTCGGGTGGGGCTGCCAGATAAAATATAAGGCACTAGCTACATTTGAAGTTAAGATAACCAATGTTATCTTAACAATCTTAACCATTGTTAAGATAACCAATTAACTTCAATGTTGAAGTTAAGATAACATTGGTAAAAAACCAATGTTTTTTTGTTTGTTTATTTGTTTTTGTTTTTGTTTTGAAGTATATTTGCCTCAATATCTTATGGGGCATACTTATCCTAAAAAAATTATTTGTGGTTTATCTAAATTCAAGTTTAATTGGGCACCTTGCTTTTTGTTTGTTTGTTTCTTTCTTGTTTTCTAAATTCCACAAGTGTACTTCAAGTTCTGTCACATGATTGGAATCAAGGTGTTATCCAGTGATAAAGTTTCATCTAAAAGCTCAACTTTCAAGGTCAGCTTCTAAGCACATGTGGTTGTTGGCAGAATTCAGTTCTGAATTCAGTTCTGAATTTTTAGACTGAGGGTCTCAGTTCTTCATTGGCTGTTGGCTATAAGTCACCCTTAGGTTTTTGTCAAGTGGACTTCTCCAACAGATGATAATTAATGAGAATGTGTAAGAAGGCTTTTGCTAAGAGCCCTCCAAGCAACCATGCAGTTTCACAAGGGATCTTGGAAGAACAAGGAAAAATAGTCAGGATATTTTTTTTTTTTCTCAGTGGTTGCATTAAGATGATTCAACAGTATTATTTGGCCACAGAAGTAGAAACAGGACATCCACAAGATGACACTTTGTCTCTGCTTTTCTCAATAGACAACAACCATGATACCATGTTCTGTTCTAAAAACCATGCTTTGTAAAAGAGTATCAATAAACAGAAAATAGCCACGTTGATAAAGAAGTTATAGAATATATGGTTTCTTATTGGGAATAGCAGCAATTCTTTGGCAGGATTCCCTAAAGGTATAGAGAGGTAACATGATAAATATTCTCAGTTCTTTAATGGGCTATTACATGAACAAGGAACTGAAATGTAACTATAGAGCTTTAAAAATAAGACTTAAGTAAGTGGTTGGAAAATATTGAAAGAAAAAAATCAACCTAAATTGTGGAATTTATCTAATATATCTTGCTCAAAATTAAATGGGATGTGTGTAAATCAGTGTTATCAAAATCATTACCAGTATTCAAATTTATCTGATAAAAATTCTGTAGAAATTTGTTACATCAGTGTTTGAATTAGGTAACTTTCCAGATTTAGTAAAACCCTTGAATTATTTCATGCTAGATAATCTCTTTAGTAGAAGAGAAAAATAATAAAGAAAAAAATTGAGGGTATAAGGTGAAAGTTCCCAATTAGAAAAAAAATAAGTAAACAAATAACATCATAACTGTGATTTTTGTGTATTCCAGGTTTCAGAAAATGGGCAAAATAATAAGAAACTAAGACTGTTTGGTTTACAATCTACAGACTATTTGGTTTACCATTAGTTTAGAAATAACTAGGTGGAATCGTGTTTTGTTTTTCATTTTTTTTTTTTACATATTTCCTTGACTTAACCTATCAACAGAATTTCCCATCATATATTATTCCTGAAGTATTTCTCTGTGTTCCTAATTGACCTAACTATTTAAAAATACAATGCTTTTGACTTATTCAAAGCAAGATATTGAGAACTATACTTAGCACATTGCACTCCTAGAGAAGGGTCCAAGATTTATGAGGCCTAAGACTTAAACAGGTTGGGGCCCGGAGAAAGAAAACAAATTTACAAATACACAGTCAGGTTTAAAAATTAAATATTTTATTATTTTGATAAGAGAAACCACAACACATTAAGCATTTGAAAATGTTTAATAGCACTAATAACACAAAAATTATAAAATTATTTTGAAATGTTAATGAATTAACTGTCCAAAATATTTCTATCAATATGCTCAAAGTTGAATATGTTTGTTATACTATTTCTACAGAGAACATTAAAAAGATAATCTTAATTCTTCTACCTTGGTTGCTTTTAATATATTTCATTTCTTTCAGGTTCACAACTTCTTATTGGTAATATCATATAAATGTTTAACGTTGTTGAAAAATGGAAAAACTCCATCAAGCATCTTTCATATATAAGTTCTGACACTGTATAGACTTTCTAAATTTGACTCTATGTAATTTACACCTTTTTCCTCATCCCATGCCACGTATTTCTGGCCTTTAAAGCAATGGGAAAAGTTCATTCTCTGAGATAAACCTCAGCCCTGAATGTGATACCCTCATTGTGAGTCAGTGAGATAAAAGTTATTTCTACAGCAGTGTGGTTAGTAGTAACTTGCTACACGTGGGAGCGAATGCAAATCCCACATAAAACACACATTATATGTCTAGTATGTATGTATACATATACACATATACGTATACATACACATACACACATACAAACATTATGTATTTAGCACACACATATATATACATATGCACATGAATATACATGTATACATTATGTTCAGTACATATCTATGTACACATATATATGCATATACACGCACATACACACACATGTACTTTTAGTATTAAACCTATACTAAATATACATGGAAACCTAAACTCCACTCAGCCCAAACTAAGTATCAGCTACATTTCAACTTTTCATCAAATTGTTAGCAGATATACCTGGAGCCACTTCAACATTATTTATTTATTTTTTAATAATGTTTATTTTTGAGAAAGAGAGAAAGAGTGCAAACAGGGGAGGGGCAGAGAGAGAGGGAGACACAGAATCTGAAGCAGGCTCTAGGCTCTGAGTTGTCAACAGAGAGCCTGATGCAGGTCTTGAACCCACAAACCATGGGATCATGACCTGAGCTAAAGTTGGACACTTAACGGACTGAGCCATCCAGGCGCCCCTCAACATTATTTAATGGGGAATGTGATGAAGCGGACTTTGGAATGACACATAGCCTTATTAGATCCTAAAATATTTTAGGTGTTCAAAATGTGTAAAAATCTGTGTCCATGTGGAAACATCAGTTGGGCATCTCCCAAGATGACTAAAGAAATATGTGGAACTTTGAAACTTTGCTTTCCATTCCACTTACCACATGGAAAATGCTATGGTCAAATTAGTTTCAATAAACTGTTGTTAACACTAACTTTTGGAGGACAAAAGAAAAAGTATAAAGGGGGCCTGGGGGTAAAGACTCAAGTTCAGAAAGAGAGAGAAATCTCAGGGAAATGAGTCTTGAGCAGAAAGTAAGGGTAATAACAGATACAGACAGAGTGCTTTGGACTTACAAAGGAAGAGGGACCTACTTCTAGCTCAGATGGATTCAGTAAGATATACTTAAGCAATGGGTAATAGTGGAAATGCAGTAAATTCACATCTATAAGAGCAAAAAAAAAAAGGAAAAAGAGGGAAAACTGAGACAATCATCCAGAAAAACACTATATAATCAAAATTGGAATTGGTCAAATAGAACAAAGTGATGCGATGAAATTGCATATGGTTTGACAACATCTCATGAGATAAAAGTGAGCAAGAAGGGAGATTTCAGTGAAAGAAGACCAATTTAGATGTTTTACAGTCCTGTAGGAGACCCTTTCATTTAATATATCCTGTCAATTTTTGTCAGAGACACCAGGAAAAAAAAGTATACTTTCATAAAAGAGTGCCTCATTCAATTGTGGGTGACAATTTGGTAATAATTAGATTCTGAAAATAAATTATTATATAGTAATAATGGTTGCTCACATTTACAAATACTCTAAATTAGGAATGATGTTGGGCATTTTTCATGTATTATCTGATATATTTTTTATTTAAATATAATACATTATGTTACATTAGTTTCAAGTATAAAACATAGTAATTATGTCATGTTATGCTCACCACAAGTATATTATCTAATTTAATCTTTCAAACAATCCTTTGAGGATGTCAATTACTGCTTGAATTTACAAATGACAATGATACAAATTAGTCCATATCATTTACAAATGACAATGATACAAATTGGTCCATATCATTTAAAAATGATGAATTTATAAATGATGATGACATAAATATATTATGATAATTTCCCTGGGAATTAAAAAAATTATACCAAAACAAATATAACAAGTGAAACATGATCTCAAATTTTGTCTATTTTTTACAATTTGACTTTCTCACACATAGCCTATGGAATCTGCTTATTCCTGGTCTTCACTATTAGACCTCAGTTTGGTAATCACATTTACTCTTGTTTGTTGTAAATTTTTTGTATGATCAATCAGCTGTCTTTTAGCATTTCTGTGGCCCAACCTCCAATCTTACATTTCTAGCCCCAGTTATAAACTCTAAGCCCCTTGGAGCTTGAGACCACCTCCTTTGAGTCTGCTTAGACCCACACTTCACCTGATCTTCAGTTAGGACTTGAATTTATTTTATTATTGACAAAAATTTTACCCTAATTTAGGAGGTGCATAGGCAAGGAATCATATTAAAGATGTGAAAAACAAGGGCTTGAATTATGTGGCTCTGTGCCATGGAGCTGAGTTACAAACGTCGTGCTTGGAGTATTGCATCATACTCCATCTTTAATTGGACCTTCACTGACTGGATTTTTGCTTGTGAACTTTAATATCTATCTGGATGATCTGAAGGGAAATTTTCTGTGTAACTGCCTAACTGATAACTATCTAGTATACACAATCTTTATGTTTATGAATGTCAATCTGTGCTTCATCTAGAAGGGCAAATGCAGTTTGGAATGGCATAGAGCTCAAATCCATTTTGAAAACAAAATACCTTTATCACATTTTGAATTAGGAGCTAAAATGGTTAAAATTATATTTTCTTTCCATTCATGAAAATGAAAAGATAGAAGATTCCATGAACTGTGAATGTACTAAAAATCACAGACAGGGTATTTTCCATAGCTTTGATATATCCAGTATTAAAATCTTTATAATAATAATTTCTTTATAATTTCCAGGAAATAAAAACATTTTTATACTAAAAATATTAGGACAAAGAATATAAAGAAAGGTAGATTTATTTTGTAAGGAAATATGTGAAAGGGTATTAGTTCATTCAAACAGCAAGTATTAAGCACCTACAGTTTTGTCAGGTAGTATGTCAGCATTCTTATTCAGTTTAGTGGATAAAATAATAATACAGAAAAGATTTTAACTGAAATCCTAGTTTATATTTGCTCTTGGTCTTGGGTTCATAGTGTATACTTTAGACCTAGGCCCTACATGTCCCTAAGACTCAACAAATTTAAGAGATTAGGAACCTCAAATTTTAGATTTAGACACAAAACTCATTCAAAAAACTAGTAGGTCACTAGCATAATCTCTGTGCACAAAGGAGAGCACTAGTAGAGATTTCAATGAATATTTATTTTCTAATCTTCTTGATGTATCTCAAATTTTAAATTTCATTTTTTCCCATTGCAGAAGAAATAATTATATATTTTTTTACGGATATAATTGAATTACAAGTGTGGGTTTCATTCCCACATCTTTAAACTTGCACTTTTCTTCCATGATGTTACTTGGAAAGAGTCTTTTATGACTCAGTTCACTTTATTCAGTAACTTTGCCCGTTCCTCCAAAGTGCACTGAATGTACTTGCTTTCTCTTTACACGTAAAAAGCCTAATTTGTTTTACCTCTTGCCTCTCCATTAGAGTTGATTCCCTGATAGACCGTGTTATTTTATTATGAGATACTTAATTCAATAATATCCTGCAACAAATGTGGCTATGTGTACATGCACATGTGTGCAACATATATGTGCTCTTGGAAATGACCAAGAACTGGAAAGTAGTTGAAAAGAGAACTGGTCAGTCCAAACACTATAGACAATTAATTTGGAAAATCCTTAAGGATAAGGTGTGTTTTCTTTAGACCTTGATTCCCCACCCCAGTTCAGTCATTGTTGCAAAACAATGCAACAATAGAAATTGATTAACATCTTTTTAATTCAGACTAATTGGATTTAAGGTATAAAGCACTTCTGCTAAGAGAAAATGGAAGATTATATTTTACCCTAAGATTCTCACTTAATGGTTTAACTTGTTACATTTATTTGGCTCTATTTTTTATCAGTCTATAGCATAGACACTGCATTAAAACTGGATACCTTAGTGGCACCTGGGTAGCTCAGTTGGTTGAACATCTGACTCTTGATTTTGGCTCAGATCATGATCCCAGGGTCGTGGGATCCAGTCCTGTGTCATCTGGCTCCATGCTGAGTGTGGAGTCTGCTTAATATTTCTCTCTCCCTCTGCCCCTCTCCCTCACTCTCTCTTTCTCTCTAAAACAACAAAAAACAAAAACAAAAAACAAAAATAAATAAAAAATAAAAAGTTGTGTAGCTTAGACTTTCAAATCTACTTGTTATGATATTTTTTTTCCTGTAGGAATTCTTTATTCTTTTGAGTTGCATTGTAATTATTACTGTCAAACTGGAAGTAACTTGCAGGAAGGAATACAATGAATTATTTCCACTTTTGAGAATGAGAAAGATGATGAATTAACACTTTAAGAGAAGTATATACTCTGCAACCAAATAATGGTTTCAGTTCCACTGTCACACACACAGACACACATGCACTCATTACCACAGGCATTCAGCTAAGTGGGTCTCGTGAACGTTACTCAAACTCTGGGAGCTTCAATTTTCTCATTTGAAAGTGAGGAGGAAAAATCTATAAGCAAGTTGTAAAACATGATAGGAAAAATAACTCCAAGTATTTAGCAATTCTCTGAATTAAAGAGCATGCACTTTCAACCAATAAATTCTACACTGGTGAAAGTAGCAATTCTCTCCACTCTAGATGATTGCTCAGTTACCCAATATAGAAAGAGCAACATTATTACGTTATGCATTGATGCCAAGGTCATCTTTGAAAATTATTTAAAATAAATATATACAATTTACAGATGATCAAGGCAATGAAAATATGTAGACACTACCACTTACATTTTTAATAATAATGAAACAGGAAGTTTATGTGCTATAGCTGCAACAGGAAAATTTTGTTTCTAAGATAACCAAGATTATAAGATTCAAAATATTATATGTTATAATTGAAATGACAGGGGCGCCTGGGTAGCTCAGTTGGTTAAGCGTCCCTGCAGCTCAGATCATGATCTTGCAGTCTGTGTGTTTGAGCCCCATGTCAGGCTCTGTGCTGACAGCTCAGAGCCTGGAGCCTGCTTCAGATTCTGTGTCTCCCTCTCTCTCTGTTTCTCTCCCCTGCTCAGGCTCTGTCTCTCTTTCCTTCAAAAATAAATAAATATTTAAAAAATAAAAAAAAAGAAATGATGAAGAGCAGACCTTAAATGATATTTAATCACCTTTTTTCAATAACATTTAAAAAATACTTCTACAACAATCACTGTAACAACAGCAGCTACACCACTACTACAAATATTACTACTACTAATATTAATGGTAGTCAAGAGAATTCCAGGAGAAGAATGGCCTACTCATAATTTACAGGGTAGGGTTTATAGTCATATTAAAGGGGATGCAATATCACTTTTTTACCAAAACTACTAAAGCAGATGATATCAACTCCAGCCTATAGATTTGAACAATGTTTGGACCTGCATTGATAGCCCAGATAGAATATTGATAATCAGGAATAGGTACAAATTATTTGGAATAAGTCTTAATTTTAGAAAGCCTTATAAATTTTTATTAAGCACATTTAAAGGAAATAACCAGAAAGAGGTAACATTTTGGCAAAATTTTCTGGAGCACAGAGAATTCCAGTTCAGTTTTATCATACTTAACAGGCTGGGAAGTTTCTGTATTGCTTAGTTAATAAGAGGGTGAGTTCTGGAATAAGACTGCCTAAGTTATCATTTTGACCCTATCCTTTACTTCCCATATAAATTTAGACAAGGCACTTAACCTCTCTTCACCTTACTTTCCTGTCTTTATATAGAAAAAATGATAGTACCAACCTCATATGTTTATTGTAAGGTTCGTATAAAGGCTTAGCTTAGTTTATGTTATATATGTAATATTACCAAGTATGTGTGTGTGTGTGTGTGTGTGTGTGTGTATGTGTATGTGTGTGTGTATATATATATATATATATACACACACATATACATACACACACATATATATACATTACCAAGTATATGATGACCCTCATTTATTTCTCCATAAATAGGTGTTTTTGTTCAACAAATCCTAAAGCCTTAGGTGTCTCAATTCCACTAATTTATCATTCCTTTACTGATAGAATAGATAAATGGGGAAGCTATGATATGATATTATGTTATCCTCCATGGTCAAGGAAAATAAAACAAAACCTGGTCTCGTTTCTGGCTCTAGGGAAGAGAAGTGTAATCATGCCAGATCAGGTAACAGAGATGCTATAAAACCCGATAATAATACATGGGCTTCAATTCCATCAGGTTTTATCCAGAAAATTATGACACTGCAATGTGTTCTATAAATTGAGCATCTCACCCCATACCAGAAGATTCTTGAATTTATTTCTAACACCAAACTGTAACTGTTTGTAAAAGAGTTTATAACTGTTTATAAACATGCAAACAGAGTCAGCACCAACAGAAAGAATTTAAAGAGCTTTTGAATAAGACTGCCAAGTCTCCAGGAGTCCAAAATAAGGATTTTTTTTTTTTTTTGATAACTCTCAGTCAAGATATTGACTCAGGTTCAGACCCTGAAATTCTAAAGCCTCAGCCTCTTTGTGGAAAAGAATAAGGGCAGTATCTAATGTCATCAGAATCCTCGGGTATGACAGGATTCTTCTATCCCTAAAATCAGCATGTTCACCATTTGAACAAGGGCCAATATATTATGGCAAGCAGTGGAAAAGTATTATCTATCTTGTATAGGAACAGTTCAGAAACAAGAACTGAGAGAGTTTCAAGGGTGATCCTCCAATCCCAGAGGAAGATGTCTGTCGAGATGACAGACAGTCTCTTGAGATAACAGATGTGTGCCAGGTAACAGGTAGCACAAAGAAAGAATTTGTTATGAAATATGAAGTCATTGTGATACGGGAAACAAAAGCGAAAGAAAATGTTAAATTGCCTTACTACTTATAGCTCATTGACACGCGACAGGCATAGTGACCTTTCTCTAGGGACTCAACTGCCTCAATGTTAATACTTTGCTAAGGGCAAAAGGCAGTCTTAGTTTAACATTATCCTTACCTCCAGGATTCTCTCTCTCTCTCTCTCTCTCTCTCTCTCTCTATATATATATATATATATATATATATATATATATAGAATACACATATAAAAATTACTTGAGAAACTTCTTTTATATTTACCCCCAACCTCCAAGGTATATGTTAGCAATCATCCTCCAAGCCTATGACCCACTGATAGACATCTGAAGGGTCTTATGACTAAGATTTTATTAGATAGTAATAAGTGACCTTTTCCTAACATAGGTAGGCCCCTCAAGTTCCTGGAAACCTTGCTTCCAAAATTCCTTAGAGACTTATACTATCCCTAACCCCCTCCCAACTTGAAAGTATATAATCAGTCACCTATCACAACCCTAGTGCAGCTATTTCTGCTCATAGGTCTTATCCTCGTGCTTTAATAAAAGCTTTTTTTTTTTTTTCATCGAAGACATCTCAAGAATTCTTTCCTGACCATTTGCTCTGAACTCCACCGTTTCCACTATCAGTTTGTATCCTGAGGATGAACAGTGCCTCAGGAGAAGTGCCCAACAGTTTAGGGACTTAGTCTGGGATTTAAGAATATCAAGAACCACAGATTTGTGCAAGTTACATTACTACGCATCAGGGAGAAGTTGCTTTCTTATATACTAGGCTCAGAAGGGTAACTGAAGGTAGCTGCTAAGGTACCAGTGGATCAGGGAATAATTATAGAGTTGTTTCAATAGCTGTGGACAGAACTAAGTGGGATACTTTGAGTGATATCCTAAATATCAGTCGATGGGAATTTGCTTTATATTTCTAAGGAAAATGCACTTTGAGTCAATGCGAGGTAGAAACCCCAAGTCACCAAAATGACAGAGGGTGAGGAGAAAAGGGGAAGTAAGCTCTCTGGAATTGTGTAAAAATTAGGAACCAGCCTAAAAAGTGAAGAATCTCTACTATAACCCTTTAGGATTCTTGGAAAGAGGGAGGAAGATAGATGTGGATTATTCCTTACAAGGCTTAAAATGGATAAGAACTGGAGAAAAGACTAGTCAACTAGTCTAAATCATAACCTTCCTAAACTATAATAGATGTAAGAAAGGCGCACACGTGCGAAAGATATATCAGGACTACCTTAGGTATTTGCAGTGTAAAAAACATCAAGAATGTTTGTGAAATAGTGGCGAAATTTTGATTCTGGAAATCCTCAACTGTCCATATAGCAGATCCGGATTGCCAAAGGTCAGCACCTATGACGCATTTCTTAGTAATTGGTGAGACCCAGGTTAGATTTGGAAAAAAAAAATGTGGGGGATGTTCAGTAGTACATGATATTAAACATCACAAATGACAATTCTTTATGGAATTTTATAATAGGTAACAAAGTTACCTTCTATTAAAGAATGAAACTGACCGACGCTGCATAGTACAATTTTAAAAGTTTGCGGGGAACACCGTTATAGGATTGTAAAGCTGGAATCACCTGATTGCATGGGGTGATCATGTAATGACGGTCACAGAAGCAATGGATACAGTAATAATTTAGTGCCTTGAAATCAAAGCATGCAGGGCTGAACACATTGAGAGAGTGATTCAGACTTCTTTACACAGCAGGTAGTATGGAGCAGTAGCACATGCAGATTTTTTTTAGAACTTGTGTTTTTGAGAGGGGAAAGAAAGAGATGAATTCTGCCTATTGCACTAAATTCTTACCACTCTTGGGGCTACCCAGTCATGTTCCCAAAGAGGAAATGTTTTCACTAAAGAGTGGAAGGAGGGACTGAAAAAAATTGGAGGAATCTTCAATATTTAGGTTGTGATCTAGAAACATTAAAATCCTTGAGGCTGTTTCATGAGGTCAGGTTAAATTGACACAGGTTATTGGAGTCTCAGAGCATCATACATTTCTATTCCTTTTTGCTAGTGAGGAAGAAATTCAAGAAAAACATGAATGCGTATTGTTTACTGAATAAGATTTAATGCCATGAAACATACCAATACACTGTGCATCATGTTTGAAATACCTTCCTCTACCTGGTAAAGAGTTAATGGATATCAAAGCAGAATTTAAGGAGTAGGCATTATCAAATATTTATACTTGAAGAAGACAAAGTAAAGAAAAAATTAACTTATTAAGTTGCATTCATTTGAAAGGATGCTTAATGGAATCTCAGAGACACTTCTGGAATTTAATGTTTGGTCAGTAAAAGTAATTCAGAGCGTCATACAAAGCTGGACTGGGAAGTTTGTACAAAAAGTCAGTGAAGCCTTCTTAAGACTTTCTGTTGGCATGTATAACCTGCATATATTCTTTAAGGCTGGATAAAATGTGTCAAAACAACACATGAATATAATACAAAAAAATTTCTTCTGTAACTATATTTCTTTATCCCACAATTATAGGAAATCCTCTGATTTCCAGGTATGATAGCACTACAGTAAATTTGCAAACACTAGTCTCCACATTTGCCCAAGCCCCAGACCTACACCTATATCTCCATTGCTGGGATTCACTAAACCACGTGAATCAGGAGGAAGAGTACTGTCATAAGAAACTTAACTTCAGCACAAAGCAAGTTTGAAATCAGTTCTTCCATTGTGACTCTTTGGCTGGGTTGCCCTGAGAAAAATCCCTTCAATTTGTGTATATTTCGTCTCCTCATATGAAAAACAGAGCATCATTCATTATCCCCCCTGTATCAAATTATTGTATATGGTGTCAAAGTTAAGAGTGAGATAAATGTATTTTTAAAAAGTTGACATGAAAATCAACAAACATAAATAGCAATTATCAGAAATTTTAAAATAAACCCTACTTATATTGCTCTTTATGGTTTTTGAAGACACCATAACAATCCAGTGGGGAAAAGGAAAGTATTATCAGCAAAGATACTGGAATAATGTTTGTGTTGTGGGGAAAAAAATTTATTCCTACCTCACACGATCCACAAAAGTTAAAGATGCATCACAAACTTAACCCTAAAGCTAAAACCATAGAGGAAAATATAGAGGAATCGTTTCATGATTTGAGAGTAGGCAAAATAAACATCTTTTTTTAATCTATGTAAAGGCAAATACAAATTAAAAATAAGAGGCTTAATTCTTCCTGTTGAGAATAAGGGAAGAAACTCCTCTTTCACCTTTTTTCTTTGAGCATATACTTTAAAAATTTGTCACCTGAAGTTATTTTGCCACCTTCAAAATGTATATCAATCTTTTTAAAAGCTAACCAACCCTCTTATTAGCATTAAGATGCAGGAATGTCTTTCCCAAGGGCCTGGAGAGCCATCAATTGAAATATAAACATCAAGGAAGATAGCTTCACATTTCTCAGTTTCTCTGGGAAAGTAGGAACCTAACTTTGGTGGATGGGTAGCTCCAAACTGCAAATTCTTGTCATAAAGATATGTGAAAGTTATTATTTTTCTTTTAGATGAAATCAGTTAGCTACAACAAATGGTTTTACCAATTACCAAGTAAATTTGGGATGAGCTACATACATGTGACAGATGGCTCTGTCAAGACCTCTTATTGAGGATTAGTTATTGTTTGTTTTAAAAACTTGTATGCAGGTTGTGTGTGCTTGGCTATATGGAAGGGTAACCTTTCTTTCTGTCTTAATAACACTTAGTGGATTGCGAGTGCTGTATAACACATTCTGACTTGATACATATTCCATAATAAAGTTGTTTTCTTTTTTCTTTTCTACTTTTATGAAGAGGCATTCTGGATTGGAAAGAGATTTTAACTATATTTCCCCAGCAATTCTGGCACTGAGGACAGTTCCTACCCTGAGCAGATCCGCTAAATGTCAGTGGCCACACAATAGTCAGGTACCCTGAATTATAAAAAGCCTTCCCTGCAGCTCTCATCTCTTTTGGAATACCAGCTGGATTCCTGATTTGAGATGTTACTATTTGAGTAAGTGTGTGTAATTCAGACTCTAAAATCCTAAGAGGATCATTAAATGGTTGGAAAATATAGAAAGCCAACAATGTTGAATACAGAGCTTTCTCTGAAAGGCTAGTATCTTTCTTTCACATCTGAAGTTAGTACATGGGAATGCAGTCTTGCAGTGGCCTAGGGTCAGTTCTTTTAATTTGGATTAATTAACGTATTTTGGGGGCCTCATCCCAAGCAAATGGATTACTGATATTTATGAGATAAATATCACTCTAAGAAACAAAATTAAGATTGACTTGGAAATCTAGAAGAATAGAATGAGGAGGCATGCCTGGTAGCTCAGTTGGTTTAGCGTCTGACTCTTGATTTTGGCTCAGGTCATGATCCCGGGGCCATGAGATAAGGCTCCACACTGGGCGTGGAGCCTGCTGAAGATTCTCTCTCTCTCTCTCTCTCTCTCTCTCTCTCTCTCTCTCTCCTCTCCCCCTCTCTCCCTCTCCCCCACTCACATGCTCTCTCGTCTCTCTCTCTCTCTCTCTCTCTCAAATATACATACATAAATATTTAATGTTTTATTTATTTTTGAGAGAGAGAATGCAAGTGGGGTAGGAGCAAAGAGAGAGGAGGACAGAGGATCCAAAGCAGGCTCAGCACTGACAGGTATTGTGAAAACTGAAAAAAGCTTCAGATTCAGAAGATCCCCAATCTGAAATAAGTTGAGGTATTACTTTGGGCCCTAGGAAGTAATAATACTGATATAATTTGACATATACAACCAATAAGAAATAGTTTACTAAAAAAGCAAGCCATCACCATAGGTAAAACAATATCTTTGGTCTAGATATTAACTAACAGATCATTTAAGTAAATTAAATTATAAATAATAGTTTATCCATATCTATATGTATATATAGAATATAGAAATAATATATCTAATATACATTAAATTATAAATACAATAATAAATACAAATTAATTAAAACTCAATTACAATAAAATAGTTATAAATGAATTTTTAAAAAAAGGAATAATTTGAAAAATAGGGCATTCATCCTGTAATATTCCCATACTTCAGTAAAGCAGGAAGGTAAATTTGATAAAGATGGTCAACCACTATATAGCTTTGCACAAAATTGTAGCCATTAATCCCTGTAGTTCCTAACCCTGCAATGATTCTGACTTCTGATTTCAGTACTACTATCTGCAATTTTTTTCTTTGTCATTAATATGGTTTTCTCTTTCTTTCATCCCTAGCCCTTCTTCCCTCACCCCATTCCCTCCTTTCTTCTTTTCTATGGATGAGTTCTGTACTTTGCTCTTATTTATGAAGGAGTCAGATATTTATGGCAAAGGATTCCTTAAGGATTTCAGAACTCTGACCTTTTTCTGTAATCATGAAAGGAAGAAATAATGAAAGGAAAGGAAAGGAAAGGAAAGGAAAGTAAAGGAAAGGAGAGGAAAGGAGAGGAAGAAAGAAGTTAGAGACATTTGTCCAACCAGAGGGATTTATAATAATTCAAAATAGGTAATCTGCTGGTGGCCTCTGAATTAGAAAGTGACGTGAAATTGGCACTTTGGCTTTGTTACAATTTTTTGCTTCACAGGGGCACATATATGTTATGTGTGAGATGAATCAACACCTCAGTGGATACTAGCACTTTTGTGGAAAAGTTTAACAACTCATTATATAATTCCCAAAGTCCTGTGAGCTTTCTGGTGCTGGCAATTTTATCAATCATTGGAGGTTTTAGATTTTGACCATCGTAGGGCATTGCATTAATAGTTTCTGAACTTACCTGGATAGCTTATAAACAAACAAGCAAACAGAAAAGAAGATTAGATTCCTGAGTTCCACCCCCAGAAAGTTTCACAGAGTAGCTCTATTAATTATAAGGGAGTCTTTATGTTTTAGATATTTCCCAGTGATTTGTGATCAGTTAGGCTGGTGAGTCACTAATATTCGTATATAATACTGATGTTATATAATTCAAATGTCTAGAAAGATGCTTATTTTCCCCTAGACTGTAATTCCCTGAGTTTTCAGAATATGTATTATTCATTTAATTATCTTAAGATTGAAATAATGTCAGGTACATGCAATTAAAGCTTTATAAAACTCAGTGAGGGCATGAATTATTTTACTGATTTAGAGAATGCTGTTGGTTGAACATTTCTGGCATGCTCATGCTACTTTAGAACACATTAAAATATGGACACAGGATGGAGATCAAAGCATTCCATCTGTTACTGATAAAGCCATTGGAAGGTGAGGTTTGGTCTGTGGCTAAGTAGGCTCGTAAATACTTCACCATTAAATTACATATAATTGCATACATAATTACTCAGATAGCTGGACCAATTGCAGGACTCATCTAAAAAGGCAGAGTATTACAGTGTATAGCAGAAAACAAACTTGAACACCTGATGCCTGCATGTTGGCACACCTCAAAGTGAATACAGGAAGCAAACTGGACACTTCCACTGCCAGTTCCTTCCAAGTTCACGCATCATATTAGTCACTTTTTATATGTAAGGAGGAATGAGTGAGAGGTAGCAAGAGAACCCAAGGGGCTGTTTTCCATAGAAGAGCATCCTCTTATGAAAATCATCGCAGATGACAGAATGGGCTGGGGGGTGGGGTGGAAACAACTAGTAAGTTGTAAAGTCAGAATCACTTCTGACATTTTTGTTGCCAGCCCAATATTTTATGGTTTCCCAAAAACAAATCTAGTGGAAAGGGCCATGAATCTGACAGTTTCAATCCTTATTTCCTCAGGATCTAGTTCATTTATTCAATAATTTACAATAAACTTCTACTTTGGGTCTCAGAACATGTTTTGAGGAGGGGAAAAGAAAATAGTGAATACAACTCATTGTAGCACACAATCTAGAGTCACAAAATAAATAATTACGGCACACATTAGTAAATGCAATGAATATTGAGATACTTGTAGTTTGTTACTGAGAAAAGAGAATAAGGATATTCTGTCTACCAGGTGAACAGGGAAAGATCATGAAGGAAGTGATCTGTGAACTCAATCTCAGGATGATGATTGGGAGATAATGAATCAAATGCAGGTGTGGAGAACTGGCCATTCCAAGCATGGAAAAAAGAGTAGATACGTACAGGAAATGATGACCATGAGATGTATGGGAAATTGTGGATAATTTGTTGTGTCACTGTAATACTAAGTACACGGCAGGGTAATGTAGTAATAAGGCTAGAGGGCTCAGCCATGGTCAGACTGTGAAAAGCGTTAATGTTTCAAGGTTAGAAGCTTAGATATTACCTTCTGGGTGATTCAGGGCCTGAGTGAGTTAGAATTCTTTCAACTGCAAATAAGAGAAACACAACTAAAAAATAATCCAATTCAGTAAAGGAAATGTATTAACTCACATAACTTTGAAAGTCGGTGGATTTTTAGAACTCATATTGTTATCAAGTCAGATATAATGGCAAGAGCTTGAGCAGCATTTTAAGCTCCTGTGTGACGTATTAAAGACATAATATCAAAAAAAATAGGAAGGAGAAATAGAAAGAGCTTGGATTCTTGACCTTTTGAGTCTATTATATCAGCCTGAACTATTTATGCTTGAATTGCTATTCAAGAAGAAGGAATGGATCCTCATCTTTTAAACAAGTAAACATATTAATTTGGCTTCTGTTTCAGCAGCAGAATCTGTACTTAAACAAATTTATAAATGCACACTGAACCTTCAGATAAATTCTTCTCTGCAATGATGACATCAGACAAGTTAGACAACATTAGTCCAAACACATGTAGTTAATTCCTTAAATTTATTATGACAACTTCAGAAGGAAACAAACTTTTCTGTATACTTAAGAATTGTCCTGAAGTTTGAGATCTGTTTATTCACTTCTATTCAAAACCTAAGGCCATTCTATTATGAGCTCATCTTTTGTGCATCATGTGCTTTCCTTGTAAATATCTCTCCCCAACTTCTAAACCAAAGTTAGTTATCACCTCTTTGATAATTAACTCCATTTTCAGGTGGCTTTCTTATTGCTTTTTACTTTTATTTTTCCTTTTTTATAAATATATTCCATTAGTTTCTCATCTGATCATACTTCCAGAATCTATCACAATACTTAATGAGCTCATAGTGTATTTCTGACAACTAGGTGTTGAATAAGTTATTTTTAATCAATTTATTAATACCCTCCTTCTTCCCTTTAACCAACTTTCTTTAGGGCATAAGTTATACAAATAGCTTTGAGACTTAAAAAATGTAACAAAGGTCTTTTCTATTTTTGTAGAATAATGCAAAGTGAAATATATTGGGGGCTATACTATTCATGCAAAGAGCAAGAAGTAGGAAGAGCATGAGGTCAAAATCACAATAATTTGCATATTAATTTATAGTAGCAAAAGCAAACAAAGAAAATTTAAACTGCTTGGAATATGGGGTATAATTTAAGTCTTAATTAGATTTTTCTAAAGCAACTCTACAATTTGGTTCTGTCCCCTAAGTAATAAGGTGTTCATGTAGTTATTGCTGCTTTATAGATACCCAAATAATCAGTCAATTTGACAAATATGAAAACAAAACATGAGAAGTCATAGCATCCTGGATTAGAAAACATACTACATTACAAAATGTCCTCAATCACTTAATGCAGTTGGAGAATTAGTGTCTAATTTTATAGAGGAAATAGGTTGGACATATCCATAAGTAGTCCTGTGAATAGAAGAGTAGATAAGAGCAAGGACCTTCATTCACTCTACTCTGTCCTCTCTGGCTGTATAACAGTGCCATGTTAAGTAAAAGCTTAGTAAAATTTTGGTAAATAAATGACACTTACTTCACCACTTATATGCTTAGAATTTAATCTCTAGAAAAAAATAATTTTAAAGTTATCGTTTCCAATTACCCCAACTTTGTTAACATATGACATATAAAATGGCATGCCAATTAATTCCCGATAATGTGATAACAATTTCTGGATTCAAATATTCCTGTTTTACTAATATTTTAAGTATTTTTAAATTGCAAGGTACTTTATCTTATTAGGTATTAGACTCATTGGGAGCCCACCCAAAGTGTGGCTGTTCACTTTTACTTTGCGTTAAACTTAAGATTCTAAAAGACAGGGGGCCTGTGTGGCTCAGCCAGTTAAGTGTCCCACTTTGGCTCAGGTCATGATCTTATGGGTTCTTGAGTTTGAGGCCAGCATTGGGCTCGGTGCTGACAGGTCAGAGCCTGGAGCCTGATTCAGATTCTGTGTCTCCCTCTCTCTGCCCCTCCCCTGCTCACACTGTGAGTGATTCTGTGTATGTGTGTCTTTCTCTCAAAAATAAACATTAAAAAAAATTAAAAAGAAAATATTCTAAAAGACAGTTAGAAAAATTAGGGTCTTTATTTTCTTCTTTCATCACCCAATATCCGTCTGAACGATGAGTATATAGTATCATTCTTGAAAGGTATTTTATTTTGCTAACCTCAAGCAATGCAACACTAAAATAGTATCAATTATAATAACTTAATGAAACCTATTTATATTCTTGGGGCAATTACATGTTATTTTAATACTTTAAATGAATATTGAATTTTTCAAGACTGTTAGAAAGCGTATCCATACATCAGCCAAAAAAGTCAAATATCTCATTCGGTTTTGTATTCTTTAGATATACATTTTCAGTGATAATATGCATTTTATTGCTGTGTTTTTCAAAAGCTTCGATTAGCTTAGTTTATCTGTTTATACACTTCAAAAAGTTAAATGTGGACAGTTCAAAGGCAGAAATCTCTATTTGATGTGTCATATTAAGTTGCATCAATTGTATCCTATTTGGCAAAATGACCCAATTTAATGCAACAGGACAGCTGCAACTTGAAATCCCTTAGCTCCAATAGCCTGCATTGGAACTACCCACGACCATGAAAAAGAATAAATTTGGGGTGGTACTTTTTAGTTCTCTATTGGAAAGTAAACTGTGATGTTAAAGGAACCCACTGATTTTAAAAATTAAAATCAAAATAAAGTATACAGAAGATCTTGCATGGTTTTGGGTATCTGAAATATTTTAGAATCCAAGAATCCTCCTATACTGTTGGAGTTGGCAGGAGACCAGCCTTGGATCTTTCAGAATTTCTTGTCAGACTGCTCAGTACATATTGCACAGGGCATGCTATAACCTCTGGGGAGTAATTACTCTCCAAACGGTTAGCAAAACTGAGCTTAGGATGCTGACGGGCAGGCCTCACACTTAGCTAAACTGTATTGGCAATGCTGTCCAGAGAATAAGCAATGCCTCGAGAACAATTCAAAGGTGGTATAAGAGGAAATGTAACTGAGCTTAGCTTACTAATAGTTTGGGCTACTTTGTAATGGCTAGTGTCAGTAAACTGTTGGAAATTCACTTTGAACTGATTTTATCCAGCTTTGTAAGTAATCTCCCTTCCAGCCAGTTAGAGGAAAACTATTTAGGAAATCATATTGAGGTATTTTAGTACTCTTCACAAGCAACTTATTACTGTTTTCTCCATCATAACTCCCTGGAAATGTAACCAGCTAGCTTTAAATGAAATGTCCTATTACAGCAATATTTCATCTATCCAGAGATCTCGCATCCATGAGATACTGTCAAAAAAACTAGAAGAAAACAAGAATCCTCTGAATCAGTAGAATTGATGTATGTAAAAAATAAGTGTTTACCTACACTTATGTATGTAAAAATATTCTTATAACATCATTGCCTAATATCAAGCTTTTAATACATATACCACAACCACTTATGTTCAAATTCTGCCACAGCTCTGAATCTATGCCTAAAAGATGTCTGATTATACTTTTAATAATTCTCAATGGAAGAATGGGTTGACTAATAAATATAAGGATTTGATTGTTTTGTCAATGTTGTTACTTACACTCATTTTTAGCAATATACAATTCAGATGTATATGAGCTTGAGTTTATTTGGATGATAAGTTTTAAATCATGTCATAGATTTTGATGGGCAAACATCTTCCTTTTTTATGATTGGCAATAATACAACATCAGGTCAGTTATAACTTAATCTCTTCAGAGTCTCAGGGCATGTTGTAGAGGTTATACAAATTACACTGGAGAGCGATTATTCTCTTAATAGGTGGAATTAACCAAAATTCAATGCCACCTCGAGAGACTTAAGTTATTTATGTGGCTATCCTTGGCAACAAGCTTTAATTTCTCCATGGCTTTCTCCCAAAGTCAATAATGTTGCTAATCATAACAGTCACCCTTAAGAATCATGAAACTTTGGAATTTGGTCATCAATCGAAGAAGAGTGTGAATATTTTAAATATAAAGTTATTTTGAGGGTGTTCTTTTTCTTTGTTTTTGCCTTTGACTATTAATTGGCTAACCTTATTCTGGAAGATGGACATATTAGACCACATTTTTTTATTATGATATAAAATTAAAATAATTTTAATGGAATATAGTTGTAAAAAGATTTAACATTCAAACAGTGATGCCTTTAAAAATACTTTCACTGGAGATTCCTGGTTGGCTCAGTCGGTAGAACATGTGACTCTTGATCTCAGGACTGTGAGTTCGAGTTGGATGTAGAGATTACTTAAAAATAAAATCTTGGGGAAAAAACCTTCATTTATATAATATTATTTCATTTTAACCATGGGGAAATTAGACATGCTAGTTAAATGAATTGCCTAATATCAAAAACTATAACATAATTAAGCTGGAAGTAGAACTCAGGTCTGCAGTAGTCAAAGGAACACTTTTTTGTGACCATAACAACTAGTCCATTCATCCCCAAATAAGGTTTTAAGCAGATGACTAAAGCAAAATTCTGATAGATCGTTCCACCCAATGTGAAGCAAATGTCTAAATAACCTATTTCAGTATTAAATAGCAATTGGCAGCTGGTGCCAGAAAGAGGAATTATTAAGCCTTTGGTTTCCACATACCCAAGAAGTAGCAAATCAAGAATGCGGAGCTATTTCTAATAAAAAAAGTGCAGTTTTTCCTAGAATTTCTTTTTCCTCCCTAGAGAGAAAGGTTTACAGGTTTGTGAGCATCTTGTAATGGCCTCGACAACTTCTTTTTTCACCTGTAACATTCCAAATTTTCCTTTGCTATCATATTCCTTGGAAAACAAAAAATGAAACATCAGCTGACCTGTGTTGTCTACCTAAAGGAATAAGCAATGAAGCTCGTTGTTTCAATGGACTCACAATATTTTGAGCTATCACTATACATATATTTAAAGTTTGAGAACATGGAAACCATATTTCAGAAATAAATTATTAATGAAAATAGCATAAAACATTATTTAAATGAATTACATTCATGTGTATACAAAACATATGAAAACCCCCTGCACACTGAAGCTATTTCCAAGCATTGACTTCTAACAAAAAATCTGAGTTCTCAGCAAAAACAATTACATACTTTTTCTTCTCAGTTGGTACAGTTACTCTCATATCTTGGACTTGAGGATATTTATCCTAATATCAAGATCAATGCGGGCGCCTGGGTGGCGCAGTCGGTTAAGCGTCCGACTTCAGCCAGGTCACGATCTCGCGGTCCGTGAGTTCGAGCCCCGCGTCAGGCTCTGGGCTGATGGCTCGGAGCCTGGAGCCTGTTTCCGATTCTGTGTCTCCCTCTCTCTCTGACCCTCCCCCGTTCATGCTCTGTCTCTCTCTGTCCCAAAAATAAATTAAAAAAAAAAATGTTGAAAAAAAAAATTAAAAAAAAAAAAAAAGATCAATGCAATCTTTTGTTTTGGTTGCCAGGGGACATTAGTCTCCTACATCCCTTCTTCCCCCAAGTATTTATTTATCATATACTATGCTTTAGGTGCTTCAGCAACATCAGTGAAAAAACAAGATCCTTGACTTCCAGTTGTTTACTCCAACAGCAAGAGACTAAGCAGCAGTAAATAATAAAGGAAAAAGCATAATAAATTAGGAAACTATATAATAAGTTGGGAAGTGATAAATATTATTCATAAAAAGGAAAATTATGACAGGGTATAGAGATTGGTCTCAAGAAGGGCATCGGTTGCAATATTGAACGAGCAGTCAGGTTGGGCTTCAACAAGAAGATAGGACTTGGGGCGCCTGGGTGGCTCAGTCGGTTAAGCGGCCGACTTTGGCTCAGGTCATGATTTCACGGTCCGTGAGTTCGAGCCCCGCATCGGGCTCTGTGCTGACAGCTCAGAGCCTGGAGCCTGTTTCGGATTCTGTGTCTCCTTCTCTCTGACCCTCCCCCGTTCATGCTCTGTCTCTGTCTGTCTCAAAAATAAATAAATGTTAAAAAAAAATTAAAAAAAAAAAGAAGATAGGACTTAAAAGAAAACTTGAAGGAGGTGGGAAAGCAAGCAAAGCAAATAAGAGAATGGCTGAGCAAAATCCCTGAAGGAGGAAAAAGTCTGAATTTAAAGGCAGAGCCAGGAGCATGACTCTAATGGAGTGAGCCAGGGGAAAGTACTGGGATACGAGGGCAGAAAACAAAGTGTATGTGAGGGAATGAGGTATTAGGGGGAAGAGACAAATTAATCCAGGCTTTCTAAGCTATTGGAAAAACACTGGCATTTATTCTAACTGAAATGGAAAACTATTGCGGGCTTTTGGGAAGAGAGGCAATATCGTCTGATTTCCCTTTTGGAAGAATCACTCTGGCTGTTGTACTGAGAACAAACAAATATAGTGCACTAATTAGAGGATTATAATAATCCAGGCCCAAACCAATGAGAGGGCAGCAGGAGAGGGTAGAGTCATCATCTATGAATAACAGAAAAGAAAAAAAAAACCCTTTGAAAAAAATGGGTTGCTGAAAGGTATTAAAGCCAAATCCAAGAGTAATTCAGATAATTATGTTAAGTTTCATTTCAATGAAGGAATTCAGTTTGATGAAAAGAGCAAGTTTCTGATCTGGACTCCTTAGTTTGCCTATTCAGTTTCTTAACCACCCTGGGTATCTAAAATAATATTCACATATTGGTTAATTCCACTGGTCCTTAATGCTTTGTATTAGATTTATGGCTTAGTTCCTAGAAGAGTTTAATGATTGATTTTATAAACTCATATAAAAAATTTAGGAAGGAACAACTTGTTAAGTGCAATGTTATCTTTTCTAGATTCTAATGTATAATTTTGCAAACCATTTCTGAAATTGGTACATACGTTACGATTCATAGTACGTATGTCACTAACACTTTGTTTACAAAAGATTGTGGGCTAGCTTTGGCTTGATAGATGTAATTCAGATAGATGTAGCCTCTGAATTAAACAATTAATTATGGATAGTGACCATGTCTCAGTCATCTCTGTATTGCTGGTCACGGACACATCTGGCACATGTTCAGAACTCAGTGAATACTTACTGAGTAAGGATTAGCTAACAAAAATAGTTTAAAGCAGTGCATCTTTATGGAGATGATACGGACACCCATAAATGTACTTTTTGTGGGTAACTTCAGCAGCCTAATTGGTAAGTCTGATGTGCTATGATTAGTTTCCAGAATGACCTTAATTCTAGGAAACTCCAACTAAATACAAGAATCTGCAACCAAATCAGTCCAGGATAAAAAAGAAAATGAAAAGTGGCCAATTGCTTGAATGAAATGGAACTGTTAAGAGAGCAATATAGCCTCTTTTAGAAGGGGGCAAAGGATGTAATGAACTTGGAGGGCGTGGAACTGCAAGAGTTAACGTTCAGGAATTAGAGATTTTGAGACACATGCTTCCATTTTCTGGCAACTGTAAGACTTTATTTATCTTTTTAATATAGTCAGTAAAATCTAAAGATAAAGTGACTATTAGCAATAATAGGACTTCACACCATCAAATATTCATCTTTATACTTTGTAATATGCAGGGAAAGGCAGCTATTTATCAATGTAAAAGTCAGAACAATAAGGAAAACAACAAATTGAAAGAAAATAACTTATAAAATACATATTTTCTGTCAGTGTTTAACATACACTTATCTGAATAAGTTAATGAGGGTTTAGACAGCTCTTTAAAAGTCATCAAATATTATGTCACCTTCACAATAATCATGGAGCAATTGAAACTGATTGATCTTACAGGGAAACTCTGATTTCAAGGAGTCTGAACTGAGAAGTTCCTGACAAATTCTTTGATGTGTCTAACTGTCCATCACAGGGGAACAAAGAACGAAATTGCATATGTACTTTCCAAAGATCTGGGGAAATGACTTCCAATGACATGGCATTTTTATTCAGAACTTTAAATAAATGTTTATTTTTATTTAAAAAAAATTTTTTTAAATGTTTATTTATTTTTGAGAGAGACATAGCATGCTCAAGGGAGGGGCAGAGAGAGAGACACACACAGAATCTGAAGCAGACTCCAGGCTCTGAGCTGTCAGCACAGAGCCTGATGCGGGACTGGAACTAGTGAACCATTAGACCATGACCTGAGCTGAAGTCGGATGCTTAACCAACTGAGCCACCCAGGTGTCCCTAAATAAATTTTTAAATGCACTTTGTGATTTCTTCTCTAGTGTGGAAAATAAATGACCAAAGACAAAGTCAGATATCAAATAAGTGAAATAAATATAAAATCAGGAGTGCTTAATATACTTACTACAGAGCCAGGTGGGAAAAGAGACCCAGCTGTATGCAACAGCTAACTTCATCTGCATAAAAAATATATGAAATCTCCTGACCAGACTTAATGTATAGGATTTAGTCACAGTCTTTTTCATACTAATCACAGTAAATCTTGGCCACATAAATTCCGCTTTATTCATTGACTAATTTATTTAATGTGGGCATCTTTCCTCAGCTCTCTATTCCTTTTCCTCATTAGCAGAGATAGAAAAATAATGAAAGAATAATCACCACCCCATTTTCTTCTTCTCATCCTCCTCTTCCTCCTTCATCACCCTCTTCCTTCCCCACTCTTCCTCCTCCTACTCTTCTGTTGTCTTATCCTTTATCCTCTCTGTTATCATTATCTCTTATGCATGTATTCAGTAACTTATACTTTAAAAGACTTTCATGGGGCACCTTGGTGTCTCAGTTAGTTAAGCATCTGACTCTTGATTTGGGTTCAGGCTGATTTTAGCACAGTTGTGAGACTGAGCCCTGCATTGGACTCTGTGTTGAATGTGGAGCCTGCTTGCGATTCTCTCTCTCTCAATAAAAAAAATAAAAAGACTTTCACATAATATGCATGATTGATAATATGTTAAATATAAAAGAGAAGGGGTACAGTGTTATCTGCCTAAAAAGATAAACAAAGGAGAAATCAATAGTAATACTTATATAAACTATTTGAAAATCAACCATATACTGAAAATAGAGAACTGAAATAGAGAACGTGTTACAAAGCCCTTTCTAAGAGTTGAAGCCACAGCAATAAGCATATGTGTACACCCACTCTTGTTTTCTGTCTACACTCCTAGACAGTCCCCTTTCCTTTGGATGTTTTTCAATAGAGTTTAAAATGTGTAGGAAAGCTAGCTGTATGTGGATAGGTAGGTAGGTAGGTAGATAGATAGATAGATGATAGATAGATAGATGATAGATAGATAGATAGATAGATAGATAATAGACTGTTAGATAAATAAATTTGGTGTTTTGATGATTTTGTGGGTAAGACTCAAATGGGATTAGTTCTTCACTAAGCATTTCTGGTTAAAAATGTGTTTATTAAGGGTTTTTCTTATGCCCCCATTAGTGTCTTAACTAAGACTAATGCAGTAGGAAAGAAATTAAATATGATTCCTCAAAGAAGCATATGGTCTGATGGAAGAGAGAATAAACTACTAATAAAGTTACAGAGAAATTGTTACTAATGTGAGACAAGCTTCAGTGCGGTGCATTTGGTCAGCTTTACCATAGAGATGTTGAATGATATTCAGAGCACTATGTAAAACGGTCCCTTGACCATGAGAGATAGCTTTAAAATGTTTAATTATCCTCACACATCATTGACTCCATGGTGGTAATGGCTTTGAAGAATGCTTATTCTGTTTTCAGTTATGAATATAGTACCAACCTTGATTCTCATATAAACTTGATACTGCTATTCAGAGACAGTTTGACCAGAGTCACACAGCAAAAAATTGGTGGAACTGATGCTAAATAAGATCCAAGTGTTTCTGAGTCATAGGTGAATGTACTTCCATTATCATGAACATCAGATATATATATATATGAATGACATTGCCTAACATGCAATTAATTGGCTGTAATTCTTAATTTATTTTTTGAGGCTAATCCATGATTCTTATGGTCATGAGAGTTATCTTTGTACAGATTTGGAAAGTGGCAAGCTATAAGTTGAGTGGCAGTACCACCTACAACATGAGATGCCTTTTATCATTTTGTGCTAGTTTCATATTTAAAACTGCATTACACAGGGGCACCTGGGTGGCTCAGTCGGTTAAGTGTCCAACTTCGTCTTAGGTCATGATCTCACAGTCTGTGGGTTTGAGCCCCATGTCGGGCTCTGTGCTGACAGCTCAGAGCTCAGAGCCTGGACCTGCTTTGGATCTTGTGTCTCCCTCTCTCTCTGCCCCTCCCTGCTCATAGTCTGTCTCTCTCTCTCAAAAATAAATTAAAATGTTAATTAAAAAAAAAAACCTGCATTACACAATGAAAATAGCATGATTGGAAATCTCAGTATTTAGTCTTCATTTTGACACATATTCCTTGTGATCTCAAACAAACCATTTAAATATTCTAAGTCTAAATACTCCAAAGTATAAATTCAGGAAATTCAACTAAGATTATTTGTTGTCCTACCTCTAGGAATTTATTGTGCAAAGGGCCTCACAGAAGTCAAGAGCCTAACCTGCCTCCATTTTGCCAAACTCTCTTATAGTTCACCCTTCTCTACATTTTAAAACAATTAAAACAATGACTCATTCATTAAAATGAGGAACTCACCTTGAAACTTCATGTGTAAAATCACTATAAAAACCTATTTGATTCACAGCAGTTAACACATTTGAATGACAAACTAAATCATTCAGTGAAATAATATTTTGTCATAGTCATCACTAATCCCTAAAATAATGTAATGCCCTTCTAATGATTTGTTTAATAATTCCACCGTTGTTTGTCACAACAAACTTCTGGAATAACCCATCACTCTTGACTATCTTAGAATACTCAGAAATTGAGATTTGATCTAGTCTTGGCAGTACTTGAAACAAAGAACTGTTCATTGATTTGGACAAGTTGATTGAAAACCTCTGTTTGACATGAGTCATGATCCCACCTTGTTATATTTTTATTGTTTGAAATATATTGGACAAAATCTTGGAAAGTCATATTTATTTCAAAAAAAAAAAAAAGAAAATGGTATAAATTTGAGGTGGGTGGAGGCAGGCACAGAAACTAAGTGGT
>NC_064808.1:22032905-22037252 GCF_023721935.1 Panthera uncia | reverse complement strand
TGGTATAAATTTGAGGTGGGTGGAGGCAGGCACAGAAACTAAGTGGTCACCTGTATATATGGACGCTTACATCTTGAAAGGGAATTCATCAGTAAAGTTTACAATGTTAGTCTCTTAGGTTCAAATTCAACTCATATTTCAAAATTTTTGTTGTGTCCTCATCTGAAAAAAAAAATTGAAAACTTAATCCTTTGTCTGAAGTACGTAGCTATTCCCATTAATAAATATTTTCAATTAAAAAATCTACAAAACATTGTAAAGTTAATGTATTGGTAAGATCTTTTTACACTATTAGATTTTTCCTATAAAATACCGTTATGGTTATTAAACAGGCATTGCCAGAAGACATTTTATTAATGATAATGGACAATTTTACACATTTTAAAATCAGTCTCTTGGTATTATAAATAACTATGTAGTTCAGGGTGCTTATGTGGAGTTTCTCCTATAATTGAAGAGTAGAGATGGGTATAACGTCTTCTTCTTAGCAGAAAACAAGGGTCATTAAAATTTCTACTTTTAATTTTTCCACTGTACCTTCAATCCATCTTTATTTTTTTTTCTCTGATTAAAGTTGAGAACTTTAAAAAGACAACTGTAGAATAGCTGCAGAGGATGTGATGGGACAAGTCATAGACTCCTCACTTTATGTGGGGTATTTTAGGCTATAAAATTTTTCTACACTTGTATTCTACAAGAGAATACAAGACGGAAACTGCAATTTATAAAATGACCTATCCACAGAACTTACAAAACACTCTACACCCAAATGCTGTACAACTATCTGAGGAAACAGTAATTTAGTTCAAAGTAAACTAAAGTATCTATCTGGAAAAAAAGTTGAAGAGAAAACACTATCCTCAAGTTTTCTACTTTAATGATCTCATTAATAAGTAACGTGGTTACTGTTTTGTGAAGATGTTACCTAACCTTTCAGATTTTGTTTTTCTTGTGTTTGTTTTGTTTTGTTTTGTTTTTGGTTCACTAGAACAGGGATTAGAAAACTCTGGCATCCAAGCCAAACTGAACCCACCCTCTGTTTCTGTAAATCAAATTTTATTACAACATCCATGCCCAATCCCTTATATAGTGCCTATGGGTACTTTGGCATTACAGTGCCAGAGTTGAGTTGCTGCAACAGAGACCATAGAACCTGGGGAGCTTAAAATATTTAATATCTTCCCCCTTACAGAAAAAGTTTGCTATCCTATTATCTATAACATGTTTTAGTTATCATTGCAGGGGTTGCGGGGTGGGGCGAAATTCTAGCAATTTAAAGCAATACCTTTATTGCTTCTTTAATGGCTTACCTTTAATGGTTTCTTTGAATCAGGAATCAGAGAATAACTTGGTTGAGTGGTTCTGGCTCAGAGTCTCTCATGACGTTGCAGTCAAGATGTTGGTCAGGCCATAGGCACCTGAACGTTGGACTGTGGCTTGAGGATGTGCTTCCAAGTCAGCTCACTCACAGTTGGCAAATTAATGTTTGTTGTTGATAGGAGGCCTCAGTTTCTCACCATATAGACCTCTCCACAGGGTTCATGACACGGCAGCTGGCTTCATTCAGAGCCACTAATCCAAGAGAATACAAGATGGAAACTGCAATTTATAAAATGACCTATCCACAGAAATTACAAAACATCATTATCCTATACAAGTTAGTCCTTAGGGAAAGAGAGTCGGTTAAATTTTTTTCCTTAGTTGCAGGTCAGAACAAGCACATAAAAATATATAAATTCTTTTTTCAGTGAAAAGAAGTTGGGAGAAAAATTAGGAAGACCAGATATCAAAACACATTGTAAGGTATAATAGAATAATATATAGAATGAGGAGCTCTAAGCATTTTTTTCTCACGGAAATTAGTATGCTGTCAAATAGATGAGGGTGAATTCTTCAAAGGCAGTAGGTTAAAAGAAAAAGAAATAAGTTTTTACAATCTATAACTAGAAGAAAAGAAATAGCAAGGATACTCTGGAAAAGTTATAACTCAAGGAATAACTTAGTCAATGGATTTTTCTACCAACCAAGAGTGAATGTCACATTCACTGAAGCACTTTGATTATTCCAGTTAATGTAGCATTTGTTCAGTAACGGCGCTGATCTAGATTTTTTATTAAAGTATTGTAAGTTAATCATCATGAGACCTTCTTGAAGTTGACATCACATTTTGTAGTCAAGAAAACTGGGAATCAGAGAACAGAAACTGCCTTAAGTCATATATCTTAAGCTATAGCATAGCCAGATTTGAAACCCAGACTCCTAAATCTCCTCCATACAGATCAAGACTTCAGAATAGTTTAAAAATCTCCCACCATGATGTATAAGAAAAAGTGATGCAAATTTTCTCAAATTGCAATGTGTGTAAGAAAAAGCTGTTATAAATTTAAACAGGTAAGCTCTACTCAGAATATGTTTATTTCATCGGTCCACACAAAACCAGATATCTTTATTTTCTTTCAATGTTTATTTATTTTTGAGAGAAAGACAGAGAGAAAGTGAGACAGAGAGAGAGAGAGAGAGGGAGAGAGCGCACACAAGAGGGAAGGGGCAGAGAGAGAGACACAGAATCCGAAGCAAGCTCCAGGCTCTGAGCTGTCAGCACACAGCCCAACATGGGGCTTGAACTCACAAACCATAAAATCATTACCTGAGCCGAAGTCAGATGATTAACTGATTGAGCCACCCAGGTGCCCCTTCACATCACCTCCACTATAAATAAATAAATAAATAAATAAATAAATAAACAAACAACGTAGGAAAGTAATTCTTCACTATACTTTCTCTTGGATGTAAAGAATACAAAATTTTCGTGAGGCAAAATCTAAAGTAATACATTATATGTTAAAACAAGAGTTAATTTTCAAGTGGATAATTCCAATGTATTTGATGAAAAAAATTTGTGTAATTTTTTTTTAATGAAGACAGGAAAATTCTGTTTTTCCTAAAATACAGAAATAGACATTTAGAAAAAAATAAAACAGGCAATTTTAGTCAATATTCTGATTAATTGCAAATATATATATATATATATATATATGAGACACTTTTTAATTAGAAATGGAAATTTTATAAATATAGATGTCATTTTTTTAGGTTGTCACATTGATAGATGAGTTCTTCCAAACAAAACCTTTCAGAAGAAAGGGAAAATGTCTTCTTACCATAGGCAATGAAGAGAACTGTGTTTAGATGTCAGGGTTGTCAGTTTAGAATGTCATGTTTACATTTTGTGCTGATCCAAGAAATTTTAATTTCATTAGCAATTATACCTGGTATTGTACTTTTACTTCTTTTTTGTTTAGATCATCTGAATTCTTTAAAGCTTAGAATCCTCATGTTTGCCAACCACCTGTTGTCTCTACTTATCAAAATGAGCCAACCTATCTTATCTTTGTTTTTGTTAATGAACTTGACATTTCTCTAAAGACTAGGTTTATATTGACTTCTGGAGTTTTTAACAACATGGCATATGGATTGTGTCAAGGATTGCCAGGATTCAGTCTTTCTTTCTTTCTTTCTTTCTTTCTTTCTTTGTTTCTTCTTTCTTTCTTTCAAAGGCGGGGGGAGGGGCAGAGAGAGAGCGGGAGAGAGAATCCCAAGAGGGCTTGATCTCACAGTGAGATCATGACCTAAGTTGAAATCAAGAGTTAGATGCTTAATCAACTGAGCCACCCAGGCATCCCAAGGATTTCCAGGATTCTTTAAAATCCTTATATAGAAAAAGTTTTTAAGAAATTAATTTAATTATTTCTATTTCTGCAGGTAGTTTCTTGGGGACAGAAATAGTGGAATGTTTTTTTTTTGAGAGAGAAAAAGATAATGAGAAAAATGTAGGTTCCTCTTATGGATATGCAATCTAGCCTTTGGAAATATTAAACATGCATTCATGAAGGGAAATAATGTCAGAATAGCAGATCAGAAAAAGCTCTTGAGAGAGAGAGAAAGGGAAAGAGAAAGAGAGAGAGAGAATGTGTTTGAGGTAACAAGGAAGTAAGCTAAAAATAATATAATAGTTATTCTCCCTAAAATGTTTGAATTATTAATTTTTTGTTCAGAAATATTTTCAGCATAAATCTCTAAGAAAGGGTTTTCTATTAAATTCTATCTAGATAAGAAATCTCTTTCACTCATATACAAATACATCATACCACCTAAGACCAGGCTCATTTTATAGCATTCTGTTCAAGTCAGAACATTCTAGGCCTCACTTACCTAATCTATATAATTCCATTACACTTGAACTCAATCTAGTTAAAATATAATAAACTGTACCAACTCAAACCAATTAATTTAATTTAACAAAATTTATTTAATTTGATTTGTTGAGTGATGTGTGTGTGTGTGTGT
>NC_064808.1:21836855-22032805 GCF_023721935.1 Panthera uncia | reverse complement strand
TATATATATATATATATATATATATATATTTCCTATTAATTGAATTGAATAAAATTCAATCCATATCAGAAGTGAGACCAGTCCTGACCCATTTAGTTCTATTCTAGTTTTAGAACTGGAAGATTAGATATGGTACACAACATTCATTTGAATTTCATTCCTCCTTTTTATTAATCTTAACTCTAAGTATATCTTCATCCTGTAAATCTCACCCTTAATGATACAAAAAACCTAAGGCTTTGGTGTTTTGTAATCAGTCCTTTTCTTTAGGTAAACCTTGACGTTTTCCAAAACCAAACTTAAAAAAAAAAAAACTTTATTCATAGAGCTAAATCATCTGTCTTCTCAACAATCATTAATGACATGTTCCCTTACTCACATCCTTTTGTATAAGGCACTATGCTAAGTACTTCACAGTGTATAGATAAATTAGAAAAAGAAAAACAACTGCCTTCAGAAACTTTCAGTCTAAGACAAAAAAAAAAGCAAGAAAATATTGCAAGGTTCTTTGGAGTACTAAGTAGGTCGCAAATGAAATATAAAGATGATTGGGGTAAAAGATAACAGAGACATCTGCTTTTATAAAGACAAAGTAAAAAATAACATTTCCCCTTAACGTTTCTCAAAATCACTTTAAAGCAACAAAAGAATGAAAAGTAGACACAAGGATATTAAGAGAAACCACTCAATTCCAAAATGGATAGAAATCTGCATGGAGGAGTGCGGGCTGAGTCGTAGTATATGCACATTGAAGACACTGCAATGATAGTGTCTCTCTTACTCTCTCAAAATAAATAAATTAATTAAAAAATAAATAACAGAAATATAAGAGCTTTTATAAAAGATGGAAATGCATCAGAAGAATATCAGACCTGAGCTCTTATACTGTTGAGGCACAGAAAAGATGTGGAAAATAAAATTAAATTGTTACATAAAAGAAAGAAAAGTAGAAAAGACACTAAGGATGATAATGTTGAAAACATATTAAGAAATAAGTATACCAGAAATGAAAATGGTAATGAAATAAATAAACTTAAAAAGAAAAATATAATAGAGGAAATGACACATAATTAAGAACCGACATCTAGTATATACACACCTAAAGTCTCTAAGCAATAAAATTTAAGTAATAAAGCAGAACAAAAATTTTAAGATACAACTTGTTTCTTAAATTAATAGAAAATGTTTTTCTACATTTTGATGAGACCATATTTTAGGGAACATTGATTCATAATGACCATCATGAAAACATATTCTGGAAAATAAATTATCATTCGTAGGTAAATACAAAACATTTCAGACAGCCAAGCAAAAAGATAAAATCATTTTACTGGGAAAACATGTAGAATAGGGGCTCCCGGGTGGCTCAGTAGGTTAAGCGTCCAACTCTTGGTTTTGGGTCTAGTCATGATCTCACAGCTTCGTGGTTCGAGCCCCGCATTAGGCTCTGCTTAGGCTCTGCACTGGCAGCTGGGGCCTGCGTGGGATTCTTTCTCTCTCTGCCCATCCCTTACTCGTGCTGTCTGTGTCTCTCTCAAAAATAAATAAATAAACTTTAAAAGAAAAAAAAAAAGACATGTAGAATAAATAACCCAAGACTTTTGCAAAACAGTATTGAACACTAAAATATGGTCAGGAAATGCCTACTAAATCAATAAAGAAAGTAGAACAGAACAAAATATATCCAAACTATCAGTTAAACATAAAGTCAAAGGAAATTAGTTTTATTTTAACTTTTTAAGAAATATTTATAGAATTCTCAGTATTATTTATTGAATGTTGAAATAGATCAACTTTTTAATAATACAAATTATTTGCATTCATTGGTGAATTTCAAGGTCTTTATAAATGACTTATTTATTTTTAACATCTTTATTGAGGGATAATTGATATACAAAAACCACACATACTTAAATTATACAATCTGATGAGTTTTGATATATGTATATACATCTGTGAAGCCTTCCGCACAATTAGGTTTCAAATGTATCCATCACCTCCAGAAGTTTCCTCCTGTTTTATGTTTTCTTGTTGGTGGTGGTGATTAGTTTTATTATGATAAGAACACTCACGTGATATCTACTCTCTCAAATTTTTAAGTGCTTTATATAGAATCATTAACTACAAGAAAAAAAATGTATGAATTGATCACTAGAACTCATTCCTGCTTAACTGGAACCTTGTTATAAATACCTAACAAGAAAGGATATTGTATCTATATGTTATTCTTATATAATCTACTGAAAGAAAACAAAGAAATAATTGTAAAGGTAAACTAACTGGCAGTTAGAAAGAATCTGCTTGTCTTTAGGTATTAGAGTATAGCAAACAAGGGGGTGATGGTTCCAGAACTGAATGTAAGTGGATTAAACTCTGATGAAGTAGAAATAGTATAACAAACATAAGAAAGGAAAAAAGAAAGAAGGTTGAAAAAGAGTAAGATATGCTGACTGCCTTTAGTAGAGGCAAAAGTATTTTAAACAAATCAGAAGGGGCACCTGGGTGGCGCAGTCGGTTAAGCGTCCGACTTCAGCTCAGGTCACGATCTCGCGGTCTGTGAGTTCAAGCCCCGCTTCCAGCTCTGGGCTGATGGCTCAGAGCCTGGAGCCTGCTTCCGACTCTGTGTCTCCCTCTCTCTCTGCCCCTCCCCCGTTCATGCTCTGTCTCTCTCTGTCTCAAAAATAAATAAACGTTAAAAAAAAAATCAGAAATTGGTGTCTAAATACAGTTAAGTTTTAATGTAAACAAACATAATAATGTAATCAAATAAAATCAGCTGTTAATGAGAACAATAATAGAAGAGAAAAAAATATTGAGTCCATAATTTTTCATAGTAGATATTTAATATTCACTGACTATAAGTAAAACTTAAAAATATAAGGTTAGGATTTTCAAATTAATTAAAATGATTTTTTTCTAATGATTAGAAGAAGTTCATACACACATCAGGATAGGTGGATTGATTAATAAAAGCAAATAGAACCCAAAAAGAGACACAACCATATAAGGATACTTGATTGAAGATAATGTTGGTTTTTCATAATCTGTGCTTAAGCACTTGGATATTTATAGAGAAAAAAAAAAAACTTGATTCTTCACAATCTCCACAGAAGATAATTCCAAGTGGATTCTAAAGCTAAATGAGAAGGGAACAATAATAAATCTAACAAGAAAATAACATTAGAAAATATTCCCATGAATTTTGAAAAGGCAAAGATATCTTAAACTGTATTAAAACCCCAGCTGTCCAGGGGCGCCTGGGTGGCTCAGTTGGTTAAGCCTCAGACTTCAGCTCAGGTCATGATCTCACGGTTTGTGAGTCTGAGCCCAGCATTAGGCTCTGTGCTGACATCTCGAGCCTGGAGCCTGCTTCAGAATCTGTCTCCCTCCCTCTCTGCCCTTTGCCGACTTGCGCATTCGCATGTGCCCTCTCTCTCTCTCTCTCTCAAAAAAAAAAAAATATATATATATATTTTAAAAAATTTTTAAAAAGAACACTGTCCATTAAGAAAAAAACCTGATAATTTATATTAAACATTTGTGTTTATGAAGATATACGGATAAGAAGAAAAGAGACGAAGAATAGACTTAGATAAAATATTTACAACATATAAAATCACAAACAAGGTAGGCAGAATATATAAAGTCTTAAAAATTACTAAGAAAAAGACTAGAGACTTCACTAGGCAATTTTTAAAAGATTATCAAATTGTTCACTAACAGGAGAAAATGCTTAATTTCTTTAATAATGAAGGAAATGAACATTAAAACAGCAATGAGGTACTATAACACAAACACCAGCAAGTCACAAATTAAATGTCTAATAATTGCAAGTATGGTGACAATGTGAAACAATTTTATCTCTCTTCTAAACCCACTTTGCATTATTTACTAAAACTGAATGTGAAAATAGTTAATGAAAATAACAGCAAATTTACTCCTAGCACCCAACAGAAAAGTGTACACATTTACCAAAAAACCTGTAGAAGTATCTCTAGAGATTCATTATTTCTATTAGCTTCCAAATAAAAATGTTCAAATATTCTTCAAAAATGAAAGTAATATTTTTAAAATGTAGTATGTTCAACCTAAGGGATATTTTGCAGTTATAAGAATGAACATATAAGTAAGCTATTCTTTGGAGAATATCAAAGGTGAAAAGAAGGTCAGTATTGGAAATGAGCAAGTGAGGAAAAAAAGAATTACCTTCTGATTGGACTTAAGAGTAGAGAGATGAAAGCTGGCATGTATGTAATGTAGAAGAAAAGATTTAAAGATGGCAAAGTAGATCAGTAATAGCAAAATGACTTAATTGGTATACTGGACCCCAACATAGGTGTGGACACAATATGGCAGAGAAAGAAAGGAGAGGTGAAATGCTAAAAAAAAAAAAAAAAAAAAAAAAAGGACCATTTTTGCTCTATGGAGAGATACACTATGGACACTTTCAATCAGCTCTGTGAAACTAGTGATGATGTTATCTATTCAGGTGGAAAGAGGTCAATCAGAGAAGAGGAGAGAAAAGATGCTTTGGAACAACAGCTTCGATTAATTTAATAGGGAAAAAACAAAGAATGAACAAAAGGATTGTAAAAGTCCTAGAATAAAGCAAAGAAAGAAAAAAACTTCATGACATTGGTTTAGGCAATGATCTCTTGGATCTGACACCAAAAGCAGAAACAACAAAAGTAAAAAAAAAAAAAAAAAAAACAGGTGGAATTGCATCAAACTTAAAAGCTTTCGCACAGCAAAGGAAACAATCAACAAAGTGAAAAAGCAACCTATACAAAATGGGAGAAAATATTTGCAAGACACATGTCTGATTAGGTATTAATATCATATATATATATATATATATATATATATATGAATTCCTACAACTCAATAGGAAAAACAAAAAATATAATTATTAAAATGAGCAAAGGACTTAAATAGACCTTTCTCTAAAGAAATCATACATATGGCCAGGGGGTATAAACCTTCTCTGAAATTGTAAAATTGTGGTCTTCTGTGATAGTGAAATCTAAAACACCAACAGAGATTCAGTGATAAACCACACATAATTTCTTTAAAAAAAATTTTTAATGCTTATTTTTGTGAGAGACAGGGGAGAGGGAGAGAGAAAGCAGGCAGAGAGAGACACACAGAATCCGAAGCAGGCTCCAGGCTCTGAACTGTCAGCACAGAGCCTGATGCGGAGCTCGAACTCATGAACCATGAAATCATGACCTGAGCTGAAGTCAGATGCTTAACGGACTGAGCCACCCAGGTGCTCCTACCACACGTAATTTCATAATGAAGTGAATGCCTGGGAAAGAATTGGCTCTAGTAGCTATTGAACTTATGTCCATGATTATGCAATTAATAGATTCACTTTATTTTGTAAAGAAATCGGAATAGCTGATAAATAGAATGGATTAGAAAACACTAACCAGAAATAAAAATTAAGGAATTTTTAGTCTAATTATACCTATATGGCTTTAGATATTCTTAAAAATTCGTACATTTCAAGTCTACTTTTTTCAGTACATTCCCTGTGATGTCTTAACCTAGAATATCTTCTTATCTTGGTTGAAAACTTGACTAGTGTCCTAATTTTAATATCTGAGATCATGAGAGTTATACTTCATTCATCTTTGTTCAAATTTATTAGACATGAATTTCTTTCTAAAAAAATATTGTCTCATGTATTCCAACACTCATGTGCTTTGATTTTTCGAACTGTGCATTCTTTGTCATCAATTCCTGTAAAGCATTCTTAATCTGATTAATTTAATCAAGCTATTCCAGGCCTTACCTGCATGTGATTCAAATTGTGATTGTGAAGGATCATAGGAATAACAACAACAACAGCTAAATGTCTCTAGCTTATCCCACTAACTTGAACAACTTCAGGAAGGTTGACAAATGGTAATGTATTCTTACCATTTATTTCCATGTATGTTTATTACAAGGAACTAGTCTACTCATCTTTTAACATTACCACTTCTTTAAGGAAGATTCTACTTTTTTTTAAGCTTATTTATTTATTTTAAGAGGGGGAGAGCACGTGTGCAATTGCAAGCTGGGGAAGGGCAGGGAGAGAGGGAAAGAGAGAATCCCAAGCAGGCTCCATGCTATCGTGCAGAGCTGAATGCAGGGCTAGACTCCAGGAACCTGAGATCATGACCTAAACTGAGATCGAGAGTCAGAGGCTCAACTAACTGAGCCACGCAGGCACCTGGAAGACTTCTATTTAAAAGTCATTTGAGCTTTCTTTTCTCCCTCCTCTCCTTGCCCTGCCCCGTCTCCCCTTTTTCTCCTTGTCCGGAGGGCTTTAGTCCTCAGGTCCGTGAGCGCAGGCAGCAGCCAGGGCGGGTGCATCCAGATTCTGCGTCCAGATTTTATTGATCTGATCCAAGGTATCTTGTGACTGTTGGCTGGAATTAAGATTGGCTAGGTTCCGGAAGATGGCGGCGTAGGAGGACGCTGGGCTCACCGCGCGTCCTGCTGATCACTTAGATTCCACCTACACCTGCCTAAAGAACCCAGAAAACCGCCAGAGGATTAGCAGAACAGAGTCTCCGGAGCCAAGCGCAGACGAGAGGCCCACGGAAGAGGGTAGGAAGGGCGGCGAGGCGGTGCGCGCTCCACAGACTGGCGGGAGGGAGCCGGGGTGGAGGGGCGGCTCGCCGGCCAAGCAGAGCCCCCGAGTCTGGCTGGCAAAAGCTGAGGGGCCGGACGGACTGTGTTCCGACAGCAAGCGCGACTTAGCGTCTGGGAGGTCATAAGTTAACAGCTCTGCTCAGAAAGCGGGAAGGCTGGAGGACAAAGGGAGGGAGAGCTGCTGAGCCCCTGACGGCAGAGCTCAGCTTGGCGGGGAACAAAGGCGCCAGCGCCATCTCCCCCTCCCATCCCCCAGCCAAAATCCCAAAGGGAACCAGTTCCTGCCAGGGAACTTGCTTGCTCCGCGCAAACACCCAACTCTGTGCTTCTGCGGAGCCAAACCTCCGGCAGCGGATCTGACTCCCTCCCGCTGCCACAGGGCCCCTCCTGAAGTGGATCACCTAAGGAGAAGCGAGCTAAGCCTGCCCCTCCTGCCCCCGTGCACCTTGCCTACCCACCCCAGCTAATACGCCAGATCCCCAGCAACACAAGCCTGGCAGTGTGCAAGTAGCCCAGACGGGCCACGCCGCCCCACAGTGAATTCCGCCCCTAGGAGAGGGGAAGAGAAGGCACACACCAGTCTGACTGTGGCCCCAGCGGTGGGCTGGGGGCAGACATCAGGTCGGACTGCGGCCCCGCCCACCAACTCCAGTTATACACCACAGCACAGGGGAAGTGCCCTGCAGGTCCTCACCACTCCAGGGACTATCCAAAATGACCAAACAGAAGAATTCCCCTCAAAAGAATCTCCAGGAAATAACAACAGCTAATGAACTGATCAAAAAGGATTTAAATAATATAACAGAAAGTGAATTTAGAATAATAGCCATAAAATTAATCACTGGGCTTGAAAACAGTATACAGGACAGCAGAGAATCTCTTGCCACAGAGATCAAGGGACTAAGGAACAGTCACGAGGAGCTGAAAAACGCTTTAAACGAAATGCAAAACAAAATGGAAACCACGACAGCTCGGATTGAAGAGGCAGAGGAGAGAATAGGTGAACTAGAAGATAAAGTTATGGAGAAAGAGGAAGCTGAAAGAAAGAGAGATAAAAAAAATCCAGGAGTATGAGGGGAAAATTAGAGAACTAAGTGATACGCTAAAAAGAAATAATATACGCATAATTGGTATCTCAGAGGAGGAAGAGAGAGGGAAAGGTGCTGAAGGGGTACTTGAAGAAATTATAGCTGAGAACTTCCCTGAACTGGGGAAGGAAAAAGGCATTGAAATCCAAGAGGCACAGAGAACTCCCTTCAGACGTAACTTGAATCGATCTTCTGCATGACATATCATAGTGAAACTGGCAAAATACAAGGATAAAGAGAAAATTCTGAAAGCAGCAAGGGATAAACGTGCCCTCACATATAAAGGGAGACCTATAAGACTCGTGACTGATCTCTCCTTTGAAACTTGGCAGGCCAGAAAGGCTTGGCACGATATCTACAGTGTGCTAAACAGAAAAAATATGCAGCCGAGAATCCTTTATCCAGCAAGTCTGTCATTTAGAATAGAAGGAGAGATAAAGGTCTTCCCAAACAAACAAAAACTGAAGGAATTTGTCACCATGAAACCAGCCCTACAAGAGATCCTAAGGGGGATCCTGTGAGACAAAGTACCAGAGACATCACTACAAGCATAAAACATACAGACATCACAATGACTCTAAACCCGTATCTTTCTATAATAACACTGAATGTAAATGGATTAAATGCGCCAACCAAAAGACATAGGGTATCAGAATGGATAAAAAAACAAGACCCATCTATTTGCTGTCTACAAGAGACTCATTGTAGATCTGAGGACACCTTTAGATTGAGAGTGAGGGGATGGAGAACTATTTATCATGCTACTGGAAGCCAAAAGAAAGCTGGAGTAGCCATACTTATATCAGACAAACTAGACTTTAAATTAAAGGCTGTAACAAGAGATGAAGAAGGGCATTATATAATAATTACAGGGTCTATCCATCAGGAAGAGCTAACAATTATAAATGTCTATGTGCCGAATACTGGAGCCCCCAGATATATAAAACAATTACTCATAAACATAAGCAACCTTGATAAGAATGTGGTCATTGCAGGGGACTTTAACACCCCACTTACAGAAATGGATAAATCATCTAGACACATGGTCAATAAAGAAACAAGGGCCCTGAATGATACATTGGATCAGATGGACTTGACAGATATATTTAGAACTCTGCATCCCAAAGCAACAGAATATACTTTCTTCTCAAGTGCACATGGAACATTCTCCAAGATAGATCATATACTGGGTCACAAAACAGCCCTTCATAAGTTTACAAGAATTGAAATTATACCATGCATACTTTCAGACCACAATGCTATGAAGCTTGAAATCAACCACAGGAAAAAGTCTGGAAAACCTCCAAAAGCATGGAGGTTAAAGAACACCCTAACGAATGAGTGGGTCAACCAGGCAATTAGAGAAGAAATTTAAAAATATATGGAAACAAAAGAAAATGAAAATACAACAATCCAAACGCTTTGGGACACAGCGAAGGCAGTCCTGAGAGGAAAATACATTGCAATCCAGGCCTATCTCAAGAAACAAGAAAAATCCCAAATACAAAATCTAACAGCACACCTAAAGGAAATAGAAGCAGAAGAGCAAAGGCAGCCTAAACCCAGCAGAAGAAGAGAAATAATAAAGATCAGAGCAGAAATAAACAATATAGAATCTAAAAAAACTGTAGAGCAGATCAACAAAACCAAGAGTTGGTTTTTTAAAAAAATAAACAAAATTGACAAACCTCTAGCCAGGCTTCTCAAAAAGAAAAGGGAGATGACCCAAATAGATAAAATCATGAATGAAAATGGAATTATTACAACCAATCCCTCAGAGATACAAGCAATTATCAGGGAATACTAGGAAAAACTATATGCCAACAACCTGGGCAACCTGGAAGAAATGGACAAATTCCTAAACACCCACACTCTTCCAAAACTCAATCAGGAGGAAATAGAAAGCTTGAACAGACCCATAACCAGCGAAGAAATTGAATCGGTTATCAAAAATCTCCCAACAAATAAGAGTCCAGGACCAGATGGCTTCCCAGGGGAGTTCTACCAGACGTTTAAAGCAGAGATAATACCTATCCTTCTCAAGCTATTCCAAGAAATAGAAAGGGAAGGAAAACTTCCAGACTCATTCTATGAAGCCAGTATTACTTTGATTCCTAAACCAGACCGAGACCCAGTAAAAAAAGAGAACTACAGGCCAATATCTCTGATGAATATGGATGCAAAAATTCTCAATAAGATACTAGCAAATCGAATTCAACAGCATATAAAAAGAATTATTCACCATGATCAAGTGGGATTCATTCCTGGGATGCAGGGCTGGTTCAACATTCGCAAATCAATCAACGTGATATATCACATTAACAAAAAAAAAAAGAGAAGAACCATATGATCCTGTCAATCGATGCAGAAAAGGCCTTTGACAAAATCCAGCACCCTTTCTTAATAAAAACCCTTGAGAAAGTCAGGATAGAAGGAACATACTTAAACATCATAAAAGCCATTTATGAAAAGCCCACAGCTAACATCATCCTCAATGGGGAAAAACTGAGAGCTTTTTCCCTGAGATCAGGAACACGACAGGGATGCCCACTCTCACCGCTGTTGTTTAATATAGTGCTGGAAGTTCTAGCATCAGCAATCAGACAACAAAAGGAAATCAAAGGCATCAAAATTGGCAAAGATGAAGTCAAGCTTTCGCTTTTTGCAGATGACACGATATTATACATGGAAAATCCGATAGACTCCACCAAAAGTCTGCTAGAACTGATACATGAATTCAGCAAAGTTGCAGGATACAAAATCAATGTACAGAAGTCAGTTGCATTCTTATACACTAACAATGAAGCAACAGAAAGACAAATGAAGAAACTGATCCCATTCACAATTGCACCAAGAAGCATAAAATACCTAGGAATAAATCTAACCAAAGATGTAAAAGATCTGTATGCTGAAAACTATAGAAGGCTTATGCAGGTAATTGAAGAAGATATAAAGAAATGGAAAGACATTCCCTGCTCATGGATTGGAAGAGTAAATATTGTCAAAATGTCAATACTACCCAAAGCTATCTACACATTCAATGCAATCCCAATCAAAATTGCACCAGCATTCTTCTCGAAACTAGAACAAGCAATCCTAAAATTCATATGGAACCACAAAAGGCCCCGAATAGCCAAAGTAATTTTGAAGAAGAAGACCAAAGCAGGAGGCATCACAATCCCAGACTTTAGCCTCTACTACAAAGCTGTCATCATCAAGACAGCATGGTATTGGCATAAAAACAGACACATAGACCAATGGAATAGAATAGAAACCCCAGAACTAGACCCACAAATGTATGGCCAACTCATCTTTAACAAAGCAGGAAAGAACATCCAATGTTAAAAAGACAGTCTCTTTAACAAATGGTGCTGGGAGAACTGGACAGCAACATGCAGAAGGTTGAAACTAGACCACTTTCTCACACCATTCACAAAAATAAACTCAAAATGGATAAAGGACCTGAATGTGAGACAGGAAACCATCAAAACCTTAGAGGAGAAAGCAGGAAAAGACCTCTCTGACCTCAGCCGTAGCAATCTCTTACTCGGCACATCCCCAAAGGCAAGGGAATTAAAAGCAAAAGTGAATTACTGGGACCTTATGAAAATAAAAAGCTTCTGCACAGCAAAGGAAACAACCAACAAAACTAAACGGCAACCAAAGGAATGGGAAAAGATATTTGCAAATGACACATCGGACAAAGGGCTAGTATCCAAAATCTATAAAGAGCTCACCAAACTCCACACCCGAAAAACAAATAACCCAGTGAAGAAATGGGCAGAAAACATGAATAGACACTTCTCTAAAGAAGACATCCGGATGGCCAACAGGCACATGAAAAGATGTTCAACGTCGCTCCTTATCAGGGAAATACAAATCAAAACCACACTCAGATACCACCTCACGCCAGTCAGAGTGGCCAAAATGAAGAAATCAGGAGACTATAGATGCTGGAGAGGATGTGGAGAAACAGGAACCCTCTTGCACTGTTGGTGGGAATGCAAATTGGTGCAGCCGCTCTGGAAAGCAGTGTGGAGGTTCCTCAGAAAATTAAAAATAGACCTACCCTATGACCCAGCAATAGCACTGCTAGGAATTTACCCAAGGGATACAGGAGTACTGATGCATAGGGGCACTTGTACCCCAATGTTTATAGCAGCACTCTCAACAATAGCCAAATTATGGAAAGAGCCTAAATGTCCATCAACTGATGAATGGATAAAGAAATTGTGGTTTATATACACAATGGAATACTACGTGGCAATGAGAAAAAATGAAATATGGCCTTTTGTAGCAACGTGGATGGAACTGGAGAGTGTGATGCTAAGTGAAATAAGCCATACAGAGAAAGACAGATACCATATGGTTTCACTCTTATGTGGATCCTGAGAAATGTAACAGAAACCCATGGTGGAGGGGAAGGAAAAAAAAAAAAAAAAAGAGGTTAGAGGGGGAGAGAGCAAAAGCAAAAGAGACTGTTAAAAATTGAGAACAAACTGAGGGTTGAGGGGGGGTGGGAGGGAGGACAGGGTGGGTGATGGGTATTGAGGAGGGCACCTTTTGGGATGAGCACTGGGTGTTGTATGGAAACCAATTTGACAGTAAATTTCATATATTAAAAAAAATAAAAAATAAAAAAAAAAAGTCATTTGAGGTGAGCATGGGTGGCTTGGTCGGTTAAGCATTGGGCTTTGGCTCAGGTTATATCTCGTGGTTCAAGAGTTCAAGCCCCATGTTGGGCTCTGTGCTGACAGCTCAGAGCCTGGAGCCTGCTTCAGATTCTGTGTCTTTTTCTGTCTCTCTGCCCTTCCCCTGCTCATGCTCTGTCTCTCACTGTCTCTCAGGAATGAATGAATGAATGAATGAATAAATAAATAAATAAATAAATAAATAAAGTCATTTGAGGCATGCCTGGGTGACTCAGTCAGTTCATCCTCCAACTCTCGATTTTGGCTCAAGTCATGATCTCACAGTTCCTGAGATCAAGCCATGCTTGGGCCTTTTGTTCATAGTGTAGAGCCTGCATGGGATTCCCCCTCTCACTCTCTCTCTCTGCCCCTCCCAACTTGCTCTCTCTCTCTCTTTATCTCCAAATATACATAGAAAAACATTAAAAAATAGTAAAAGTCACTTGATGTATTCATTCTCCTCCATGCCAATAAAAACCATATAGAGGGGATTCCTAACTGAGGATATTATCAGAGTACCACTAAGCCAAAAACAAACAACAACAACACAACAACAACAACAACAACAAAGATTTAATGTGACAAATGTTTCAATGGTTTCATGTACATTCCATACTTTGATATGCCTCATTTCAAAAGTTGGAACCTAATTACCTAATTTCAAAAGTTAATGTAAGACTAATTAATAGCTTTTTCTAATGAATAAAATGTTGCAAAGTGGACATTTGATTCCTGAGGCTAGACTGTAAAAGGAATTGATGTTTCCATCTCCTTCTCTTGGATCACTCTCTGTAATGAGAAGCTGTGAGGGCACATCTGTAGTCCTGTTGAGAAGTACATGTATCAAGGCCATGTAGAGAAAAACTAACTTGTTATCATGTGAATGAGTCAACTTGGAAGTGGATATTCTAGCCTTAGTCAAGCTTTCAGATAATTTCAGGCCCCAAACTTCCAGTCTTCGTGTGTGGCCCCAGACATCACAGAACAGAGACAAACCATGCCTACTGTGTCCACTTGAAATTACTGATCCATAGACACCAAGAGGTGATAAATATTATTGTTGTTTTAAGCCACTATTTGGGGATATTTTGTTATGCAACAATAGGTAATAAATACAAAATGTATATTCATTGCTTTTTAAAAATTACGCCATAAGGCTTATATTATGAGTTTATACCCCTTATTTATAACACAATGGCCTACCAATTTTAAAATAAGGGAATAATTTTATTACACTTACCTTGAGGTTATTTTTCAATTTTTCACATGCATTTTTCCCAAGCCCATAAAGAACAAATCACCAATGAAGGATCACACTCTATAAGCAATTTTTGGAGGACTATATATCTGTTTCCTTTAGCAATAGGGATATGATGATTCATGTTTTAACTACAGCATATAAATGTCTTAAAGCCTAGCTATTGGAAAATTATAGACCACAAATATGCAAATAGGTACATGCTCTAGGGTTATGCAAACATCCACAACATATTAAATAGATAATAATTTATAATTAAAAGTTTAAAAGTGAGCAAATGGAAATCAAGACCAAGTCAAAATTTCACCAACAATGCATCTTTTATAACATATAATTTCTGCCTATCTGCATATAAACATGTGATGACTTGTTAAGCTGCTGCATTAGAGCCTCAGTAACTCCAATAATATACATGTAATTTAGGAATACTAAATTGCAGTGGCCTTTGATAATTTACTTAGTAGATTATTAGTAATAAGTCCATAGCTATGTACAAAAATGAAAATTGATTCAAGTCTCTCACATGTGTCAGTTTAAAAAATACTTGCCTCTTCAAAGGACTTTTTGACCAAGGAGAGGATTTTCAGAACCCATATGCACCAGGACTTGGACTTTGTCTTATCTTCAATTTTCTCCTTTCTCTTTTTTATTCTAAGCAGTATGTAGCACCAAACACCTCTTCTCCCCCTCCTTAAATGAATGGTTTACAGAGAAGCCTCAGAAATCCTGTGTCAGTATTCTCAGTTTATGCTTAGGCTGGTCACACCCCTTCATGATTAACATTTCAAGCTAAAAAAGGAGATTCTGCAATATGCAGCAATATGGATGAACAGTGAAGACATTATGGATAGTGAAATAAACCAGTTACACAAACACAAATACTGCCTGATTCCACTTACATGAGGTATCCAAAATATTTCAAATTTGGGCATTCTGCTAAGTGATGCCAGGCAGAGAAAGACAAATACATAAAATCTCACTTATACGTGAAATTAAAAGCTAACAATCACAACAACAACAAAATTAAGCTCACAGATAAAGAGAACAAATTGGTGGTTGCCAGAGAACTAGAAGGGTGGCGGTGGGTTGTGAGGGGGAGAAATAGATGAAGGGAGTTAAAAGGTACAAAGTTGCAGTTAAAAAATAAGTCCAGGGGTGCCTGGATGGCTCAGTCAATTAAGCGTTCAACTTCAACTCAGGTCATGATCTCATGGTTCGGGTTGTGGATTCGAGCCCCATGTCAGGCTCTGTGCTGACAACTCAGAGCTTGGAGCTTGCTTCGGATGTGTCTTTCTGCCTTTCTGCCCCTCCCCTGCTCACACTCTGTCTCTCTCTCAGAGTTAAATAAACATTAATTTTTTTTTTTAAATAATTAAGTCCTGGGGATGTAAAATACAACCTGGTGACTATAGTTAATAATACTGTATTGTATATTTGAAAGCTGCTAGGAGTTCATCTTAGAAGTCCTCATCCCAAGAAAACCAAAATATGCATGGTGCCTATAGGGGTGCCTGGGTGGCTCAGCTGGTTAAGCGTTGGACTAGATTTCGGATCAGGTCATGATTTCATGGTTCATGGGTTCGAATCCCACATACCTCCTCGAGATCTTCTCTCTCCCTCTCTTTGCTCCTCCCTGCTTGTGCTATCTCTCAAAATAAGTAAATAAACTTAAATAAAATAAACTTTAAAAACCTATAATCAACAATAATACATTATACACTTAATTTTTTTAAGAGGCTAGAAAAATGGGATTGCTATTCCCACTTATTCTACTCTATGGATTACAATAAACTCAGGAAATCAACAAGACTGAAGATAAAAAGTTTAAGTTCAGGTAAACCCAATAGAAGGTTTATTATATTTAGAGTGTGACACTTTCGCAATGGGTAAAATTTGATTATTTCAGAACTCATTGTATCTAATTGCTTATATCAACAGTTTGGTCTGCACTTGTGTTCACATCTTTTAAACCTCTTATTCAGTGTTATGCGCTGTAGTCCATTTCACTATTTGAAGCTCGATGTGTTTAATTGTATTATTTCCCTCATATTTTTCACATTCAATTCCCAGACGCCAAATAATAGTAGAGTACATACGCACATTTTTGCATATCTCTTCTTGTTTTCTATGGGGGAATTATTGGTCAAAATCGATATGTCTTTAAAGGATTTCGATGCGTCCTACTGCAACACTTACCAGATATGTTGCAGAATCCTCCACTGTTGTAAGAGTTAAAACAATCCCTAGAAATGTAGACAGGGCATTAAAAACCACATTTCCTTTCTATATGTAATTACCTCAATTCAGATTTAGTCCCCCCAGGACTTCTTACTCAAGTGCTAAGGAGCAATTTTTAATGTAGATGCCTTCAATTTTGGCATTTAGATCATAAGTAGAAACAACTTTTAAAATGTTTTGATAGGGTCACAATGAAGTCATCATTTAACAATCACTTTCACAGCTTAATTTGGACTCATCAAGTCCCACATTCGATATGCTTATTATGTTGATACTTGGTATATATTCCACACCTGCTAGTTTATACTCTGCTCTTATATCTAAGATTACTTGCTGTATTATGCCTATATTTGTTCCTTGCTGGTATCACACACACTGCCTTTTTTTTTTTCACAACTAATTTCTTAAGGGTTACTCTTTATTTTCAGTATTTATCTGTATACCGGCATCATTAATTCAGCCAAGTTTTCTTTAAATGCCCAATGCTGCTGAATGTTTCAAAGGGTCTTGATAATTTCTCAGTTTACTACAGGTAAGGAATTAGGGGAAGAAGGGATTTCTGTCTTTCAATAAGACATGACTTTATGAAAGGGAGTTATTTGCTCTTTCCCTCAATGACTGCTTTCAGTGAGCTGTTGACTTTTCTCATTTAATGATGGACTCAACTTGAGAAAGGTAGGTAGGACTCACAAATGAAAGTTTTTGACTATCAGGAGTAGGCATTCTTTAGGAATTATTTATTTTTTAGGAATTTTATTGATGGACATGACCTCAATGGAATTTAGACAGTTTACTCCAACTCCAGTGAGGCATGTGGATTTTTCCAAAGATATACTGAGCAACTGTTTTAGTGCCCACTCTGTGAAAGTACTGAAATAATAAGACTTTCATACGTTATACTTACTCTTTTAGCTCTAATGTCAGATAACACATTAATTTTTTTATTCATTCATTCCTTCATGCATGCATGGATGCATTTATTCAGTGTGTACTCAGTCTAAAGACTTATGATTGGTCTTGGGGAAAAAGCAGTCACTATGACAGTGACCTTGACATAACTGAATGTAAGATTAACTTTCTCTTATAAAAAAGACTGGGTTGAATGTCCTTAATGTGATCCTATAATAACTTGTACTTAATTGTTTAGCAAAAATTATCATCCTGTATTTTAATTCTAAGCACCAAGAGGTAGATGGTGTACATTATTTGCAATATTAACAATAATAAGTAATATTTATTGAGCAAATGATTTTTCATTTATTATATTGTTTTACTTTTTTTTTTTTAAATCATTCACCATTATATCCCTAGAAAGTGCCCTTTGATTAAATAAAGTAGATAGATCATTTTACTTAGAAGGCTATTTTAATATTTCAGGAGAGAAAGCCAGAAGGCCTGGATTAAGATGATGTCAAGATTTAGGTGGAATTGAGAGGGCATGATGACCAATTAAATGTGGAACGAGGAAGAAGATGATGTGGAGAATAAATCACAAATTTCCGGTTTGGACAAGTAGGTAGTGGTTTTGCCATTATAAACAGAGGTATATTGAAACAAGACCCTGTGTGATAAAGGTTGAAGAAAAAAAGATAGTTCAGTCTTGGACTTGTTAAGTTTGAGGTTCATGTAGGACAACCAGGTAGAGATGATAAGTAAACGTGGATATTCAGATCTGTAAAGCTTAAGAGAGCTCTGACTTAAGAGGATTTTAGAATCATATACCATATGCAATTGTAAAAAAATATCAAAATTAGTTTTATACTAAAGTTACTTATGTGAGTTAAAAAATGTGTGTTTATCCAGAAACAAAGTTGGGAAGATAATATTTCAATTTTGCAAATGTTCCAGAGATGTGACATGGGAGACATAAATGAGATGGTCGGACTTAGTATTTTTGTATTTTTTCTTCACTAGTATCTTGTTCTGCTGAGTGATTCTATCTTTGAGTAGATATAGAATTTGTTCAACATGATTCCTAATGGAAGATTAATACTTCATTTTATACTTAACAGAAGAACAATACTGAAAGAGAGACTGACTCTGGAATAAAATGGCAGATCAAATGTCAGCCTCCAGTGTGAATTTTTCTAAAAGATTTCCAAGAATAATGTGTATCATACCCAATTTTCAGTGTACCCAATCATTTTATCACCTTGCTTTACTTAGGAGTAATTTAACCGTAAGGAGTAACTTCTCACCTTTACTTTGTGACAAGTTCCAAGAGAAGGATCTCAAAACTGTTTTAGGGGAAAAAGTAATATGATTCAATGGGACATGTTTCAGAAGAGAAGACAAGATAATATCTACCAGCAAAAGGATATTGTACATATTTTTTTCTCCGGGCAATTCCTATTGACTCTTCTTTGAGATGTATCCAAATTCTGACAACTCACCCTCACCTTATGTTTCAACCCTTCTCAGGCCACCACCGTCTTTCTTCTGTATTATTGAAATTTCATTTGGATGCTTTCCTTGCAGGGGCACCTGGCTGACTCAGTCAGTAGAGCATGCCACTCTTGATCTCAAGGTCGTGAGTTCAAGCCCCATGGTTGGCATGGAGCCTACCTAAATGCTTTCCTTGGGGCACCTGGGTGGCTCAGTCTGTTAAGTGTTAGACTTCAGTTCAGGTCATGGTCTCCTGGTTCGTGAGTTTGAGTCCCCGTCAGGCTCTGCACTGACAATTCAGAGCCTGGAACCTGCTTCAGATTCTGTGTCTCCCTCTCTGTCTGCCCCTCCCATGCTCACACTCTGTCTGTCTCTCTCTGTCTCTCTCTCTCTCTCAAAAATAAATAAACATTAAAAAAATAAAAATAAATGCTTTCCTTGATTCTCTTGGTCCTCTATAGCCTGGGCTCCATGGAGTAGCCTGAATGATCCACAGAAATTATAAATCAGTTAATGTTGTACTTCTGTTCAAAACCCTCTTAAATCTGCTCAGAATAAAAGCTGAAATTTGTCTCTGCTCTGTAATACCCTTCGCGATAGAGCCTATGTCACCACTCCCTTTTCATCTCCTATTAATTTACTTATCATTCCTTTTGCTCTGCCATGATAGACTTGTTACCATTCTTTAAACACAGTAGTCATACTCTAGACTAGGGACTTTTGAGATTGTTATTCTTCCTGCTCTAGAGTGGTCTTCCCCAAGGTATATTCATGTCCCACTACCTATTGTCCTTCCTTGTTTTATATTTCTCTAGAGCACTTGTCATGATCTAGCACATTAGGTATTACATTTTCTATTTATTTTCACAGTATTAATCACAGACTATAAAATTCATCCAATTTTTTGAGGAGCCTCCATTCTATTTCCAGAGTGGCTGCACCAGTTTGCATTTCCACCAGTAGTGCAGGAGGTTCCCCTTTCTCCACATCCTTGCCAAAACCTGTTGTTTCTTGTGTTATTGACTTCAGCCATTCTGACAGGAGGCATGAGGTGATATCACATTATAATTTTGATTATTATTTCCCTGATGATCAGTGATGTTGACCATATTTTCATGTGTCTGTTGGGCATCTGTATGTCTTCTTTGGAAAAAATGTCTTTTCATGTCTTCTATTTCTTAACTGGATTATTTGTTTTTTGGGTGTTAAATTTGATATATGAGTTTTTATAATTTGGTTACTAACCTTTATCAGATATGTCATTTGCAAATATCTTTTCCCATTTGTAGATTTCCTTTTAGTTTTGTTGATTGTCCTTTGCTGTGCAGAAGAATTTTATTTTGATGTAGTCGCAATAATTTATTTTTGCTTTTGTTTCCCTTGCCCCAAGAGACATAACTAGAAAGAAAGAAGTTGCTATGGTCAACATCAAAAAGGTCATTGTCTGTATTCTTTTCTAGGATTTTTATGGTTTCCTGTCTCACATTTAGGTCTTTAATTATTTTAGTTTATTTTTGTGTATGGTGTAAGAAAGTGGTCCAGTTTCATTATTTTGCATGTTCGTTTTCTCAGCACCATTTGTTGAAGAGACTGTCTTTCTCCCATTGAATATTCCAGTCTGCTTTGTTGAAAATTAATTGAACATACAGGTTTGGGTTCGTTTCTGGATTTTTTATTCTCTTCTATTGATATACATGTCTATTTTCATACCAGTACCATATCATTTTGATCACTACAGCTTTGTAATATAACTTGAAGTTTAGAAATGTGATACCTCCCACTTTGCTTTGCTTTTGGTTGGTTTGGCTATTCAGGGTCTTTTGTGGTTCCATACAAATTTTAGAATTGTTTGGTTTAGGTCTGTAAAAATGTTGTTGTTATTTTGATACAGATTGCATTAAAAGTATAGATTGCTTTCAGTAATATAGACATTTTAATAATGTTTGTTCTTCCAATCCCTGAGCATTGGATGTTTTTCCTTTTCTTTGTGCTATCTACAATTTCTTTCATCAGTGTTTCATAGTTTTTGGAGTACAGGTCTTTTATCTCTTTGGTTAGGTTTCTTCCTAGGCACCTTATTGGTTTTCATGCAGTTGTAAATGGAACTGGTTCCTTAATTTCTCTTTCTGCTGCTTCATATGTATGGAAATGCAACAGATTTCTGTACATTGATTTTCTCTCTGACGACTTTACTGAATTTGTTTATTGTCTTAGGCACAGTAATCAGACATTCCTAGCCATAGCAATCACACAACAAAAAGAAATAAAACGCATCTGAATCAGCAAGGAAGAAGTAAAACTTGCGCTATTTGAAGATGACGTGATACTCTATATAGAAAACCTGAAAGACTCCACCAAAAAGTCGCTAGAATTGATCATCTTTTTTAGACAACATGTATCTTGACTATAGTAGTCACTGCTTAAGTGAATTAAGGAAATGGCCAATTATTTAGATCTATTATCTTCCAATCAGAGTGAAGTTCAAGAAATAACCTTTGGTACTTCTCTTTCCACACTTTTCTACCTAGTTTGCATTTTTATATGCCTGCCTCCAAGTGGGCGCAAAGACAACTGTAAGCCTGACTAAATCCTAAACATGCAAGATGCTAGAACCCTCTGTCATCATCAGTGTCTCAATACAGAAGATGAATTATCTGTGGAAGCTGAATAAAAATGAGCTGACAAAGTTGATGCCTTTCCTGTCCTACCTTTATGGAAAAATTAACCTTTAGAAAACACTGTTAACTATCTGGACTCATATTTAGGAATACCGACTTTGACAGCAGATAATCCTGCATTTGAGATTCATCCTACCACTAATGGATCATTGTGCTTTTGGACCTCTCTTACCCTCCATTTCCATCTTTATAAAACTGGCCCAAAAAGAATCCTTGGTGGTCATGTTCTTTCTTTCTTCCTAATCCTAATTTCTTTTTATTCAGTTGGTAAGTTCATGTATTTCAGAGGTTAAAAATGCTAACAATAGCCAAATTAATTTAGTTCTCTGCCATATACCACTTGAAATAATTTAACATCTAATCTTCACGGTAACCCTGTGAAGTATGTACTATTAATATTACCATTTAACAGATTAATACATAGGCTCATGGGCTTTCAGCAACTTGCTCAAAATTACATATGTAGGTAGAGATACAGCCCGATTTTGAACTTAGGTAGTCTGGCACTAACATCTATACCTTTAGGCAATAATTTCTATGAATCACTTTACTACATACCACTGTCATATCTGCCGGGGCAAATCTCAGTTGATCTCTTTTTTTGGTTTCTTCTTTGTTGGTTTGTCCCTTAGATGTCTGCATTTCTAATTTGTAAAGTCAAGAAAACCCATTTGCAATTTTAATGACTCCTATCTTCATCCCAGACTTCTCAAATAAGCACTTCTTATTGAGCTTAATATAATATTTTTATTGGATATTCCACTGACACCTCAAACCCATCATATGAGAAACTAAATGCCTCTTTTGCTCCATGCGTGTTTCTCCTCCACTATGTTTTTTCTTAGTAAATAACGTTGTCGAGAACATATTTGTCCAAAACAAAACCCTGGGAATTACATTTATTCTCTTCATTCTCACTTACCACCCTCTTTCATACCTCATATCTGATCTGTTCTATAGTTTCTACTTTCCGATTAATTCTTATATGAAGCACCATCCATCCTACTTTAAACTCTTGCCTCTTAAGACTTGGACTAGAATAATAAGTAGATTTCCAAGCTTTAGTCAGGATCCCTTAGAATCCATCCCCAATACTACCCATAGAATAATCTGTCTAAAAATTATCATCATATTAATATTCTATAAACATTTCAGTAATTCTGCATAACTTTCCGAACCAATTCCAAACTCTGAAGCTTAGTACACATGTCATACTACCATGATTTCCCAAAGGCTAATTTCTCTGTCTGATGGTGTACATTTGTCTCCAAAATTGAAACTTAAAAATTTAGGTGAATTGGCATTCCTTTATAAATCCAACCCTGATTTTTTAAAGGTTTTATTTTAATTCCAGTTAGTTAACATACAGTGTTATATTAGTTTCAGCTGTACAGTAACTATAGTGATTCAACAATTCCATACATCACCCTATGCTCATCACGACAAGTGCAACCTGATTTTTGAATTGAAGTCTGATTCAGATGTCCCTCTTATTTCCTCACAGAGAATGTTATTCAGCTTTCTATCATGAACACATTATATACCATTGTACTTCATTTTTGTCTTATCTTGCTTAATAGACTATAAATCCATTGAGAGCTGATACCATATATTATGCAAACTCTTATCTTAACATGATGCCTGCCATGTAGTAGGTACACAAAGTATAATCGCTTGTTCGATGAAGTTACTATTGATTTGTAGAGAGATTGAGAAACCCTCAGGTACTCTGGAGATAACTGTTTTGGTCCCACCATGGCTGAAAAAATAAAGCAAATTTGGGAAAGAATACTTCCCCTGATTTCTGTACTAGGAATTACAAGATGGATTTAAGTGCAGCTTGTGGAGAAGATATTGACAAAACATCATTTTTTCTTGCCAGATATTAACGTTTGCATAATTTAAATAAAGGCACTTTTGTGTTTTATATCTTGTTTTTGGAGATAGCAGTGTTTGTTCAAATATTTCGATGACTTCTTATCTGAGGAAATTCAGGGATCATTTCAGGCCTTGGACAGTATGTGCTGAAACAGGAACCATTGAATTACCCCAGTGCCATGAAGCAGGAGATAAAGTACTCTGAAAATTGCATGAAATATAATTATCCAACTGCAGCATTGTTCTTATGGAGAGTAACGGTGTTTCTATATTTATGGTAAACTTGCATAGACTTTGTATAAATGAAAAGCATTCAATATTTATAAAGATGTTTATAAAATGTCACGGGGAGGTTAAGGAAGTGAATGTTCATTTAAACACTCTACTAATTGGCATATAAAGTTTCTTTTTTATGTATGTGTGTATGTGTGTGTATAATTGCAAATGTCTCCATGTGTGAACAATTAATTGGTTCCACGTCTCAAATTTTGGTTTCTTATATTATTTCTTTATTAAAAGTCTTGTGTGTAATTCTGTGAGGAATATAATGAAAATATTAAACTCCTGTAAGTGGGGGGATTGGTGTAATAGGTAGAGGGGATCAAAAGCACACTTATCTTGATGAGCACTGAGAAATATATAGAACTATTGAATTACTGTATTGTACATCTGAAACTGATGTGACACTGTCTGTTAATTCTACTTCAATGAAAATAAATAAAAAATAAGCTCCCTCTCTGAAATTTATATAGCAAGCTGGTTCTTTTTGCTGGTTCTCATTATTGTGAGCAAGTCCACTAAACCCAGTTATTATTTCTGATTTATAGATAGATCTATCTGCATTATTACTGTCTTGATGCATAATAATTCCACAAACGACTCAGTTATGATTCATAATTATGAAGCAAACTTGCCTTATAAATACTGGGAATTTATTTGTATACAGTTACATACATAGAGCAGGAACAATACAGAGGAGATATTTTAAGTTGTGGTTTTCCAATCTAAGTCTTCTTTACAAGAATCCAGATTGCCTTTGTTCTCTGTCTCTCAGTCTCTCTGTACGTGAATGTTTGAGTGTCTGTGTGTCTTACACACGTGCACGTGTGCATTATAGGTTAAGAGGAGAATTACATGCTGATGGATGATCATCATTTCAAATGGAGAAACTGTATTTTTCTATTTTACAAATTGTTTTCTATATGACATTTCTTTTGAGCAAATTTTTCATTTATTTTATTTTTATTATATTTCTCAACTTTATTAGGTATAATCAAATACAATTGATTATATTTAAAGTGTACAATGCAATGACTTGACATATGTATATTTTGTGAAATAATTGCCACAATCAGGTTAATTAACACATCCATCACCTCACATAGTTACCTTTTCTTTTTATCATTTTTGTGCTGAGAATACTTAAGGTCTACTCTTTTAGCAAATTTCAAGTACACAACGCAGTATTATTAACTATGGTCATCATGCTGTACATTAGATCCCCAGAGCTTATTCCTCTTGTAAGTAATTGTTTGTACTCTCTGACCAGCACATTTCTATCTCCTGCAACCCCAATCCCTGATAACCACTATTCCGTTTTCTGTTCAGTTTGTTTCAGTGACTAGTGTTAATGTCCATAAAAACTCCTTTCATAAACCATAGTAGCCAATGTTCTTAGTTTATTTCATATGCTTTTTTTTAAGAATAGTCCTGCATAGACTTTCCCATTAAAGAAAACCTACCTGATAAAGGACACCTGTTTGATATTTGAGTCCAGGGTGTTGAACACTGACTCCCATAATGTATTAAGGGAAGTGTTTCACAGTCAGACAGTGCAATAAATCCCTTCTGTTGACCAAGCCTAAATTTAACTGTATTTCTACTTTCATTTGGCATTCTGTGTATCTTTTAGTAAAATATTTCCTAATAATCTATCACTGTCTTTAAACATATACAAGAAACAGGATATTGACTCATACAGTCAGTGGCGAATGAGCCTTGACTTCACAAGACTGCTTGCTACTATCACAGTGGAAATTTCCAGTCTGGCTTTTCTGTCTACTCTCTTAATTGTATGAAAGACTGTATGAAAGCACACATTGGACTTCCAGTTTGGGTCTACAGTTGTGAGAGATTGTAACTAGTCACATGTGAAAAAGAAAAAAAGAGAATCTTTCATTTCATGGATTCCCAAATAGTTTAATTTCATCAAATTTTCCATTCTGTTTTGATTTTGTGTGGAAATCTTGAATTCAATATTAGCATTAAGGACTTGAAGCCAAATTGTTTTCTCTACAAGTTGCCAAAAGAACCAATCAACAGAGTAAATGTAGATAGAGCATCATTCATATTGACTGGATGTATAACATCTGTTACATGGGACTCTGTTCCAAGGCAATTACAAAGTGAGGAGCAGCCCAACCAAAAATATTTTGACAGTAACTCCCTCGTTGAAGACTGAATTCACGTACACGTGTACAAAATATGAGTTAGGTTGAAGGATGGCAAACCATCCACCTGAAAACTAATTACATCATCATCATCCAGGATATATTAACCATTTCGGTGGCAATCTAAGAATTTATCAGATATGAGAAGGGGCAGAAAGAAAAATGTGATCACAAGCCCTTTAAGAGATTAAAACACAAGCCAATCCTATATCTATAATTTGTGAGGGCATCTATAAATTATGTGAAACAAACTAGCAAATCCTACAGCCATCAGTAAGTAAAATCACTATTTTTTTAAAATATAATTTATTGTCAAATTGGTTTCCATACAACACCTAGTGCTCATCCCAACAGATGCCCTCCTCAATGCCCATACCCACTTTCCGCTCTAAAATCACTAATATAAAGAACAAGAAAGGAGAGACAGCTTTGTGCAAAACAGGAAAAGAGGGAATAAAAGGCAAGATTATTTCATATGAAAAAATTCCACACATTTTTCAAGATTTCCCTAAAATTTGCTTATTTTATAATCAAAGGTATCATTACTTATAAAAACAGGAACCAAATAGAAATTTAAATATCAGTAAGAGTTGAAATAGTATGCGTATTTAAGTGTGTATCCTATGTGAATTAAAATTAAAATTATAGTTTTAACAGAATCTTCTTCTCAAACTTGGGATAATTTCCCCATACTTAACTACTTATTGAAATTAATAAAATGATACTACTATATTTTATTACATCATACTAGATTATACTGTATTATAACTTCTTGCTTTTAAACATTTCTTGAACAACTGTCTATGTAGATTCTGGTTTTTCCCTTGTCTCAAGTTGGTAGTTATTCGCAGGAGTTTGTTGGACATCTTGGCAAATGATTACTCACTTTTTTTTTTCAGTATATGAAGTTTATTGTCAAATTGGTTTCCATACAACACCCAGTGCTTATCCCAAAAGGTGCCCTCCTCAATACCCATCACCCACCCTCCCCTCCCTCCCACCCCCCATCAACCCTCAGTTCTCAGTTTTTAACAGTCTCTTATGCTTTGGCTCTCTCCCGCTCTAACCTCTTTTTTTTTTTTCCTTCCCCTCCCCCATGGGTTTCTGTTAAGTTTCTCAGGATCCACGTAAGAGTGAAACCATATGGTATCTGTCTTTCTCTGTATGGATTACTCACTTTTTAATAAGAGGCTATCCATCTCTGCAGAGAATTATTATTTTGGCTGGCTTGTAATTAATTACTATTTATTTACACTTCAATTTCCCATGATTTTTATAACAACTTCATAAAAATATCAGTAATCAAAACTCATGCAGCATGTGGAGTCATGTTCCGTTTTGGCTGAAATTCAATGTTTACATGTCATAGTAAATAACTCTGCCAAATTGTTGCCAGCCTGCAAGGTATATTTTTAGATTCTTCATCCAAGGAGATTTTAAAACAAAATCAAACAGCTTCTGGGTACATTCATCAGTGTTTCTCCACAAAACTATATTGAGTACACAATTGATCTTTTAGCTCCTGGCAACATGTGGTTATCACTAGAGTACAATGTGAGGCTTGAAGTCGCCTTCAACTTATCACTGTCCCTCTCTCTGCCTGCTGTTGTGATACCATAAAGGGCTAGAGAGACAGCAGTAAAAAGTACAGCCCTGGATAATAGAGGGAAACACACTGTTCTCTTTATGTTTGTTAATAGGGCATGACAATTGTTCCCAAACTGCCTGGAAGCCATTGTGCCTTGCTACTCTCCAGTGTGACAGCTGATGCAGTCAAGGACACAGTTACTTAGCGAATGAAAGCAAGGCACTTCCCCCACCCATGAGATGCCAAATGCTTGGAGCACTCATGGGCTTTGGAAAGCCTTACAGGGAATTTCTTACGTAGGCCAACAAAATGGCTTAATGTAACCCCATTTGTTTAAAGTAGGTCAAAAGATGGATTATTCCATTTGGACTTGGAAAAGAGATTTTGTTTTAGAAGCCGCAATTGCCCTATGAAATGATGCAAAACAAGGAGTTTGTTTCATATAATAAGCAGAGGCATAAATATTAATCAAAACAATATTCTGTAATTAATGCAACTTTATAGACATTTGTGGTTTCCCAAGTCCTTGTTAAATTCTCTCATTTAGATATATAATTATCATAACACTGTAAGGTAAGTGTTACTATAGTTCTTATTTTATAGGTAGGAAGAGGATACTGGGTTAGACTAATTAACTTGCATATGGTTACAGAGGTAAACACTGAAATAATACGAACTCAAACCTTGATAAACAGTGCCTACTGGGAAAACCCATGTCTTCTCTTAGACTTTGTTACTTTTTTTAAGGCAGTAGTGATAATAGCTACAATTGAGAGTTTACTAGATACCAAAAATCATACCAAGCTCTCTCTGTATATTATTTCACTTAATGCTCACTACAGTCCTCATAGAAATAAACCATTATCTCCATTTACAAAGGAGAAATTCTTGTTATATTGGATTACTAAAGAATACATATTCTAGCAATGGTTTATTAGAGTAGCTAAACCGCGGTATACTAGGCCATACGTTTTCCCTTCTAATATGGTAACACTAAGAAATTAACAATAACAACTTTTAAACTTAAGGAAATAGTTATAGTAATTTTATGATATGTAATAAGTTTTTACCCTTAAATGGGAACAGAAAATAATTATTTGAATATAATTGTATGATACATTTTATACAGTGAATTGAATTTTTCTAATGAATATATTTTTCCAAATAAGCTGTAGATTTAAATGCATTCCATCCTAGGAAAAAAGAGATTCTTGCAATAGCTATTAAATGATACAAGAATACGTATTTCTTTTTTTTCTTACCAGTTGTTAAATACTTGTACAGGAACTGTGGGCATCAAAAATGTTTACATTTTTCAAGAATGCTAACATTTTGTGTGAAATGTGTAGGAAGTGAATCATTCTCCTCGTCTTCTAATGGAAATAGAAATTGACACAAATGTTCTAAATCAGTGATATGTGCTAAATGCAATGTAGAAACATCATTTTTTTTGTTCGTCACAAGAAAATAATTTGCTCAATATACACGGGCACATGTTCAAAGATATGAAAAGATAAATAAACTTAAAAAGGTACCAACAAAGGTCTTTGTGAAGGTCAGTTTTATGTCTCAGTTAGCTAGGCTCTGGACTCCAGTTAGTCAATCAAACACCGATCTAGGTGTTTCTATGAAGATATTTTGTAGATGTGATTAAAGTCCAAATCATTTTACTGTAGTATGTAAGGGAGATTATCATAAGCCTGAGTTGATCAAGTGAAAGGCTTTTAGCAGAACTGAGACTTTCCTAAGGAAGAGGAAATTTCACCTATAGATAACAGCTTCAGTTCATGCAAGAGAGTTCCATCCTATCCTTCTTGACAGCTCACCCCATGGGTTTCAGACTTGTCTTTCCAGCTCCCATGATCATGTAAGCCAATTACTTACAATAAATCTGCTAATAGATATCTCCTGTTCTGTTTTTCTGGTTAAATTGGTGCTGATTTGTTATGGACGTAATAGGAAAACTATGCAATAAAATAAATATAACATAATATTTGTGATTATGAGAATATCTTTAAAATGTGCTAAGGAAAAAAGCAGTCTATAAAATACTCTGAATAACTTGTTACTATCATATATATGCATAGATGTATATGTGTGTGTACATATGTGTATATATACATCTTCATATATATATAAATGCATAACTCTATAAATGTATGTAATCAGAAACCAAAATATTGAGATAATTTAATTTTGTGATTATGTTGTTTTATTTTTATTTTGCTTACTTGTCTCCTTTTTTTCTGCATTCCTGTATTTTCTTAAAGTCAGTATAAACTATGTCTTACATTCGGTTTTAATTAAAATAACATTTTGTGGGGGCGCCTGGGTGGCTCAGTCGGTTAAGTGTCCAACTTCAGCTCAGGTCATGCTCTCACAGTTCATGAATTCAAGCCCCGCGTGGGGCTCTGTGGTGACAGCTAGCTCAGAGCCTGGACCCTGTCTTTGGATTCTGTGTCCCCCTCTCTCTCTGTCCCTCCCCTGGTCATGTTCTCTCTCTCTCTCTCTCTTTCTCTCAAAAAATAAAATAAAATAACATTTTGTGCAGTAAAGGTACAGATATACAAACATATACCATAAGTGCACATAAATGTATAAGTAGATATGCATATATTTGTGTAAGTAGATATAGATGCAGAATCAGATACAGTATAGATATAATTGCTACTTTCAGCCAAGGGTTTTGGAGGATATAATCAGGATCATACATTATATCTAGTGTTTTAGAAACCATCAAACTATCTTCCAGAGTGTATCCAAAGTGTATCATTTTGCAGTCCCATCAGCAGTGGATAAGAATTCCTGTTGCATCACATCCTCACCAGCATTTGGTGTTTTCAGTGTTTCAGATTTGGGGCATTCTAAGAGGTACATGGTAGAGTTTCATTGTTTTAATTTTCATTTTTTTGATGGCATACAACGTGAAACATCTTTTCAGATGCTTATTTGTCATCTGTATATCTTCTATAGTGAGTTGTCTGTTAAAGCCTTTGTTCATTTTTTTATTGGATTGTTTGTTTCCTTCTTGTTGAGTTTTAAGAGTTGTTTGAATATTTTGGATAACAGTTCTTTATCAGCTGTGTTTTTTGCAAATGTTCTAGCCTACTCTGTGGTTTGTCTTCTTATTTTCTTGACATTGTTTGTCTCAGAGCAGAAGTTTTTAATTTTAATGAAATTCAGCTCTTACATGGATCTTACCTTTGTAGTTGTATCTAAAACGTCATCACATACCCAGGGTCATCTAGAATTTCTCCTACGGTATCTTCCAAGAATTTATACTTTTGTATTATATGCCTAGGTCTGTGATCCATTTTGAGTTAATTTTTGTGAAGGATCTAAGGTCTGTGTCTACATTTATTTATTTATTTATTTATCTATTCATCACATGTGGATATCCAGTTGTTCTGGCACCATTTGTTGAAATTATTGTCTTTGTTCCATTGTATTGTCTTTGCTCCTTCATCAAAGAGCAGTTGACTATATTTTGGGGTCTATTTCAGGGCTCTCTATTCTTTTCCATTGATTTTCTATTCTTTTGCCAAGGCAGTGGAGAGTGTCTTAGTTACTTTAGCTTTATAATAAGTCTTAGAGTCAGATAGTGTCAGTCCTCCAACTTTGTTCTCTTTCAATATTGTGTTGACTCTCTGAATCTGTAGACTTTCCATCATAAGCTATAGAATCAGTTTGCCAGGATCCACAAATAACTCGCTGGAATCTTGATTGGAAGTGAGTTGAATCTCTAGACCAAATTGGATGGAAATGATGTCTTGACAATATTCAGTTTTCCTATGTGTGACCACGAAATATCTAATTTTTTAATTATATTCATCAGAGTTTTGTAGTTTTTTATATTCATGTTATATATATATATATATATATATATATATATAGTTAGATTTATACCTAACTATTTCATGTTTTGGAGTACTAATGTATGATATTGTGTTTTTAGTTTAAAATTCCACTGTTCATTGCTAGTGTATGGGAAAGTGATTCACTTTAGTATATTAACCTTATATTCTGAAAGCTAACTATAATTATTTATTAATTCCAGAAGGGTTTTGTTGTCGTTGTTGATTTTTTTTAATTTTCTACATAGACAATCATGCCATTTGAAAAAAACAAAAAGATTTATTTCTTCCTTCTCAATCTTTATAGCTTTTATTTCCTTATCTTTCATCTTATTGTGTTTGCTAGAATTTCTGGTACAATACTGAAAAGGAGTGGCAAGAGGAGATATCCTTCCTTTATACCTAATCTAAGTGGGAAATCTTTAAGCTTCTAACAAGCTTATGTTAGCTTGTTATAACATAACAAGCTTGTTATGTTAGCTTGTTATAACAAGTATAATGTTAGCTGTTGGGGTTTATGTGGATATTCTTTTTTTTTTAAGGTTTAGTTTTAATTTTAATGCCAGTTAGTTAACATGCAGTGTATGCAATATTAGTTTCAGGTGTACAACATGATTCAACATACCATACATCACGAGGTGCTCATGACAACAAGTGCTCTCCTTAATCCCCATCAGCTGTTTAACCCATCACCCACACACATCCCCTCTGGTAACCATCAGCTTGTTCTCTATACTTCAGATTCTGTTTCTTGGTTTGTCATTCCCCCCTTTGCTTGTTTGTTTCTTAAATTCCACATGTGAGTGAAATCATACAGTATTTGTATCTCTCAGACTAACTTATTTCACTTAACATTATACTTTCTAGATCTACCCATGTTCTTGCAAATGGCATGATTTCATTCATTTTTATGGCTATTATTCCATTGTGTGTGTGTGTGTGTGTGTGTGTGTGTGAGTTCTCTATCCATTCATCAATCAGTGGACACTTGGACTGTTTCCATATTTTGGCTATTGCAAATAAAGTTGCTATGAGTCGAGGTGCATGTGTCCCTTTGAATTAGTATTTTTGTATTATTTGGGTAAATAACCAGTAGTGTGATTACTGGAGCATATGGTAATTCTATTTTTAACTTTCTGAGGACCTCCAAACTGTTTTCCACAATGACTGGACTAGTTTGCATTCCCACCAATAGTACATAGTATTCCTTTTTCTTCACATTCTTACCAACTTCTGTAGTTTCTTGTATTGTTGATTTTAGCCATTCTTATATGAGGTGTGAAGTGGTATCTCACTGTGGTTTTGATTTGCATTTCCCTGATGATAAGTGATTATGTGTTTGTTTCATGTGTCTGTTGGACATCTGTATGTCTTCTTTGGAAAAATGTCTGTTCATGTCTTCTGCCCATTTTTTAATTGGATTATTTGCTTATGGGTGTTGAGTTGTGTAAGTTCTTTATAGATTTTTGGGTAGTAACCCTTTATCAAGTATGTCATTATATCTTCTCCCATTGTGTAGTTTGCCTTTTAATTTTGTTGATTGTTTCCTTCTCTGTGCAGAAGCTTTTTATATTGATGTAGTCCTGATAGTTTATTTTTGCTTTTGTTTCCCTTGCCTCAGGAGACATTATCTAGAAAGAAGTTGCTATGGCTAATATCAAAGAAATTACTGCCTGTGTTCTTTTCTAGGATATTTATGGTTTCCTGTCTCATATTTAAGTATTTAATCCATTTTTAATTTATTTTTGTGTTTGGTAAGAAAGTGGTCCAGTTTCATTATTTTGAGTGTTACTGTCCAGTTTTCCCAACACCATTTGTGGAGGAGACTGTCTTTTTGCCATTGGATATTTTTTCCTGATTTATTGGAGATTAATTGACCCTATAAGACTGCTAGAACTGATAAATGAATTCTATAAAGTCGCGGGTTACAAAATCAATGTACAGAAAATCTGTTGCAATAATGAAGCAGAAAAAGAGAATGAAGAAAACAATCTCATTTACAAGTGCACCAAAAACAATAAGATACCTAGGAATAAACCTAACCAAAGAGGTGAAAGACCTGTACTCTGAAAACCATGAAACACTTATGAAAGAAATTGAAGACAACATAAAGAAATGGAAAGACATTCCAAGCTCATAGATTAGAAGAGCAAATATTGATAAAATGTCTATACTACCTCCAAAAGCCTACACATTTAATGCAATCCCTACCAAAATACCAATAGCATTTTTCACAGAACTAGAACAAACAATCCTAAAATTTTATAAATATTCTTTAGTAAAAGAGTTCTCTTCTTGTCCTAGTTTACTGAGAATTGTTTTGTTTTGTTTTATTTAAAATAATAAATAAATTTTGGATAATGTCAAATTTTTTTCTGCATCTATTGATATGATTATGTGATTTTTTCTTCTTTTTTAATCTATTGATGTGATGAATTATATTAATTGATTTTTGAATGTGGAACCAGCTTCACATACCTGGGATAAAGCCCATTTGATCATGGTGTATAATTTTTTTATACATTTTGGATTGGATTTGCTAATATTTTATTGAAGACTTTTGCATCCATACTTATGAGTAGTATTGGTTCACAGCTTTCTTGTGTTGTTTTTGTATAGTTTTGGTATTGAGTAATGCTGGCCTCATAAAATAAGTTAGAAAGTATTCTCTCTGCTTCTATACTTTGAAAGACATTGTAGAGAATTAATAAAATTTGTTGCTAAAATGTTTGTAGAATTCATTAGCGAACACATCTGGACTTGGTGTTTACTGTTTTGGAACGTTATTAATTATTGATTCAATATCTTTAGTCACTATAGTTCTATTCAAATTGTGAATTTATTCTTGTGTGAGTTTTAGAAATTTCAAGTAATTGGTCCACTTCATATAAGTTATCAAATTTTCAGGCATAGACTTGTTCAAAGTATTCTCTTATTGTCTTTTTGAATGTCTATAGGATCTGTAGTGATGTCCCCTCTTTCATGTCTGATATTAATAATTTGTGTTATCTTAATCTGATTAGAGCTTCATCAATTTTATTGATCCTTTAAGGATTATCAAATTTTATATATCTAGATTCAAAGATATTATTGGATATACTTTATCTGTTTTGCAAATATTTTTTCCCCAGTCCAGAGCTTGTCTTTATAGTGCCCATCTTTAAAGTTTCTGTCTCTCTGGTGAAATTACATAACTGATCTTGCATGTTTATCTTCTCAATCAGACTCTTAACATATTGCATATAATTATTTCAAATTTTCTATTAGATCTAACTTCAAAACATATTTGAGTGGTTCTGATTATCATTTTTTTCTCTTCACGAGTATTTTTATCCTTCACCCGTTGTTAGAACTTTACTCTCTATCCTATAAATAGTTTCTTCAGCTACAGTGAATATCTATCACTTTTCCCAGACAAGTTCTTTGAAATTTGTGGAGCGATGTATCTGAGGCTTGGCAGCGTTTTATTTTCCCAATTGTGATGTATGTCACCAGCATCCTCTGTTAATAGTCTTTCCCCTGAAGACAGTCTTGTGTTTTGTCTGGAAGAGACATGTGGCAGAATTTCCCAGTGGTTGCTCGTCCCCTTTCTCCAGCCAGAACGAATGAAAGTGATTTATCCAGAGTCTTTCTTAATTTATTTAATATAAGTAATTTTCACCTGAAAAGTAGGGTTAGACACATGTACTTATTCTTTATTCCTCTCCCCAAGAATTAAATAAGATAATATATATATATATATGTATATAATATATTATATATAACATAACATATAGTATATTCATCACTGCCTGTAACAAGTCATGCTCACAATAGAGCTTTTTCAATGGTAGGAGCCCTTAGAGCAAATTCTGAACTAGATGTATCAGCATTGGGGAATTATAATTTTTTTTCAAAATTAAAAACATAAAGATCATACAATATATCACCTAATATCGGGGGAAAGACCCCAAAAGATTCATCCGAAAGTCCAGGTCTGAGCCTTGCTCATGTATCATGCTAACAATAAAAAGCAAGAACAGATATGGGAATCATAAAATGATTGTATCACATTCTTGTTCACCATCTGCTCCAGCCCCTTAATATCCAAGCTTCTGTGTCCTAGTACAAACAGAAAGTGATGAGTTGCACTAAGTGCAGGGATGTCTGCTTGGTTCAGATAAGCACTTCAAAGGTTGTGTGTTTATCTCAATTATCTGTTATTCTTGAGACAGAAGAGTTATTTCGGATATCTTTCCAGACCAGGTTTACTAAAGATATCTTTTTTCCTCTTTCTAAAGTATTTAGGATAAAAGTATAATAAAAGAAACATCAATCTGTATACTGATACAACCAAAGTCAGAAATTCTACATACAAATCAATGTAATGTATATTTTAGAGGTCAGTAGGTCAGTTGAAAATTATAAATGTCCTAAATTTATCAAAGTAGCCACAAATTCTTACAGTAGATTTTTAAAGCAGGTTGCCCTCTAATTGTCAAAAACCTCCTCTATTTGTGGAATTAATTTTAATTCCTTTAAGGAAGGAAAATAAGGAATTTTATTATATAAGGGAGGAAAAAAAGTATAACTGGAAGGTAGAAAGATAGAGGAAAGGGAATTTCAATGTTGTTGCTAGTGACCATAACCACATGCCCATAATGGAGCTACTTATGTTAAAGCTCCACATGAGTAAACCAAGATTTAATAACTAACCTAACTGCAAGTTACAACTCCCAAGGGATGTAAAGTTTAGCCAATCAAAATGGTATTTTCTGGTCAACGCTAGGAAGTAATCCACTGATAGACCCCTTCCATTCCCTTTAGGACGGTAACTTTGCCTAAAACAACGCATTCTTTGCTAATAACTTCCTTTCATTCCCAGCTCCCTCTCTGCCTTTAACCTCCTTCCCTTTTATTGCAGCTCAATAGAACTCCCCTCTACTTGCTAGATGGGATACTGCCAGGTTCATGAATCATTTAATGAATCCAATTAGGTCTTTAAAGATTACTTGGTTAAATTTTGTTTTTGAACATTACACACACACATTGCTACTTTTACCACTTTTATATAGCCAGAGACATGATTTTTGCAAAGCTGTGATTTAAGCCATTAATAATTCAGAAAACAAAATAGTTATACCTGCAACAGGTCCTTATTATCCCAAGTACTAAGTACAATAAGAAATAGTCCTTTTATTCATTTGCTGATTCAACACTCTTAAACAATGCCTGCTAAACGGAAAACCCCAGGGCAGGATGCTGTGAGGAATAAAAACTAATGCAACTAACAACTTGCCTTTATGTTTCTTAAAACGAATAGTGGGAAAAATTATAAATAACTTTCTGTTAAAGAAAGACATGTTAAAATGTTTATATGTGGTATTCTTTGCCTACAGAGAAAGAAAAGACACTTGATATTGTGTTTGATGGTAAGTATCAAGAAGAGTTTTGCAAATGTGATAAAATTTGAATCTTCATATGAAGAAGAAAGATTTGCATAACCCAGCATAAAATAGATTTAGGGGAAGCATATCTAGAAAGCAAGTCTGATGCTGTATTTCAGACATGAAGCATATGGAAAAATATAATCAGAAATGATGCCAAAATTTTTATTTTGAATAAGATTGGAGAAGCCCACAAATGTTACACAGAAGTGGTTGGACTTTGTTCTGCAGATAACAGGGAGCTGTTGAAACTTTCTGGTGAAATAAATGATGTGATCCAGATCTTTTCGTTCTAAATATTTTACAGGTCCCAAAGGCATTGAAGGAAGTTAAAAACTGAATCATTTGACTGACATCCAGTCCATTTCACAACTGGATCACCTTACTGGCCTCTTAGAGTTTTCTCATTTCTTACCTCCATTACTGGCACCTTCTTTAGATCCAATCCTTATATGAAAGTGGATATTTTATTTATTAGCCCCTCTGTTTGCCAGATAAACGTGTTTTTTTTTCTTTTTTTCCGAAAACATAAGCCCACTTCCCAACTAGAAGAATGTAGTTTTGATTTGTTTTGCCTGTTAGAATTTTAAGCAAGCTGCTACCTGTTTAAAGTTTTGAACAAAACTTAAATGACAAAATTACATAATGAAAAGCACTCATTTAGTGGCTGTCTTAAACAAAAGTTTCCTACTTCCTTCATTGTACATTTCTGCTGAACTCCCCCACGATCCATTTATTATACACATATCCCTTTCACTTTACATTACCTGGTCACTTTTTTTAGTGAGGACTAGCACTCTGCCTTCATGATTTATACCTTCTTCATGATAAACCATTATTCTGTCATTTGTAATCAGCATCACTTAGTCCTGTTTTTCCACATGAAATTTATGCCTATTTACTCCTAGGCACAGTGGAAAAGACGAGGAATTTAAATCAACAATTCTATCTTGTTGAGAAGTAAACATCAAGGGGGCACCTGGATGGCTTAGCTGGTTAAGCACCCAACTCTTGGTTTTGGCTCAGGTCATGATTTCTTGGTTTGTGAGCTAGAGCCCTACACTGGGCTCTGTGCTAACAGCATGGAGCTGCTTAAGATCCTCTCTCTCTGCCCCTCTCCTGCTCTCTCTCTCTCTCTCTCTCTCAAATTAAATAAATAAACGTTAAAAAAAAAAGAAGTAAACACCAAGGAAGATACCGTGTATGTTTACATGAATAGAAATCGTATTAAATGCACCCTCACAGCAAATGCCAAATATAAATAGTATATTAATTGTCTCATTCTATGTGAAGCCCAACTTTCTTGTGATTCAGAGCTATGCCATAGATCAAACTGGGATTGTTTCTATGTTGATTCTTTTAATGTCCTAATTGCCCCTCTGGCAGTCACTAAGAGGTTTATGCAACATCTTTTCTTTGGTGTTTTGATGATTTTATTGTTGGATGCTCTCACTAATAAAAATAAGTGAAAGGCCTCTCATAAACATTCTTGTACCCACTTGGGGCACCATGATTACAATTTTGTTGTCATTGTTTATTTTTCTGCTATTATTTTTGCCTCTCACCAGACACACGGTTTTATAGAGTCATAATGCTGTCATAGATGTAAGTAGACTTAGTATTTTCTTACTTAGTGCTACAGGGGCTTCAGGCAGGAAGAAATTAATTTACTATTTGATTTAAGAAAGATGCAATATTTACTGAAGGAGCTGAAATTAAGTTTCTCACTTATAATTGAATTATACCATCAGCAAGACTGCTTGAAATTTCAATGGGCAGCAGTAGGATTTTATGAACTATAGCTACTAACACCAAGTGGATCTTGAAAATACATAATTTACTTCTTTTCCCTTCTCCAAACTCTTTTTCTTCTCAGAGTACCAATTTGTATAGTAGAGGCTTGAATTGTGGCAATATTGTCTATTCTTGACTCTGCTGTTTCTGTAAATCCAGATCATACAACATCATTTATTACCTCAAACATTACCCCATTCTTCATACTAAAAAATGACCTTTACATTTCCAAGGTGACTTTCTTTGATCAACCAGGAGAAAAATGTGTCCCCTTATTTCTCACTATTTTTCAATCCTTTGCAGCCTTCAGAGAACATACTTGAAAAGGATTTAGAGCCTAAGATAATCTGAGGACGAACCATTTAATTGACAAACAGACCTTTAACCCACTGGATGGATATATCGTTCTAACAGAAAAACATGCATTTTGTTTTCCTGCTCAGGCATTTTTGTCACTATTGATATAACTGTACTCAGTCATTTCTATTAGTATAATTCCTTCAAGGGGCATCTCCACTCTGACACTGAACAGAATCCTGAAACTCAGTAGGAGCAAAAGTAAATTCATCAGTATCTTTCTTCCCTTTCTGGAGCTCCAGGAGAGATGTGTCTGAGTTAAATAGGTAAGAGAAGTTAAATTAGTTAAATAGGTAAGACAACATGGAGCATACTGAAAAATTCTAACTAATTTTTGCCCCTGCTCTATGCTTTTTATTTTAGGAATTTTTCTATTGACCTATTTTCTAATGAACTAAACTCGTTTGGTGATGTAGCCAATCTGTTGCTTAAATTATCATATTTAAAACTTCGTACATTTATATAAACCTAGAATTTCCATTTCATTCTTTAATATAGGCTCCAAGCCCTTGTTGAAATTCACCAACATTTCATGTTTCTATCCCTCTTCTCTCTGTATTCTCTAACATATTAATCATAGTTATTTTTATTTTTATTTTTTTAAATTCTTACTTGGTTACTTTAATACCTATACCTGTACATGTGTGCATTTCTATCTTTTTTCTTCTATTGATTATTGATCATATGTTTGTGTTTCTTCCTATATCTAGAATAAAGGAAGCAAAGAGCCTTCAGTTAATGCTCTCTACCCCCAGAAACTAGTGTTCTTTCTTTCTTCCTTTTTCTTCTTTCTTTCTTTTTCTTTCTTTGCTTTGCTTCCTTCCTTTCCTTCCTTCCTTCCTTCCTCTCTTTCGGAAGATAGGAAGATGATGGCCCTCTCAATCTAAAATGGATTTACCTTAGTCAGCATTGAGTTAACCTTATTATAAGGCTTATCCTACCTCTGGTTCCACCTTACTTCTTTTGCCTAGACTCCTTGTGCTTTGATTTGGCACCTAGCTTTGGGGGAATAAGCTTAGGAATTCCTTTGCACCATGAGTTAACAAGGCTTAAAGAAATAGAAAGCCACAGGATGAATACATACAAGATTAGGTAAAACAGATTAGGTAAACAGGGCAAAGCCCCCCCACCCCCCATACAGGACAAAAATATAGGAATAGGAAATCTCAGGATGAGAACATCCAAGATAAGGTAAACAAGATTAGGTATTCAGGTCAGAAGTGCCTTCCAATTTAGTACAATAGCAGAAAGCTGCTTTCACCGGAAGGAATGACAAAAACAGGAAAACAGGACTTCAGGCCTTAGCAGGGGGAAGTTGCCCAGAGCAGCGCTAGTTAGCAAAGGAAAGGTACCTTGTTGACCCTGAGGTACCATGCTCTTTCTTGTCCCCTAGTCCAGTTTAGGCAAACAGAGATGGCTCCTCATGTCTGTTGTAAACAACCTTCCACCCAGCCAGGATTTTGTTTTGTATTGACCCAAATGGCTAACACCACATATCTTCAAAACACCATTTCCCTCAGGTCCATGAGTTAATGTTCATGGTTTCATTGTCTCTGTGCACACCCTGTCCCTCACCCTCGTAAGCCTTCTGATCCTAATAAAAACAGAGCAAAAGCCCTTATTCAGGGCTCTTGTTTCCTCCTGGAAATTAGCCTTTCTCACATTTTAATCCTGCATCTGCTCTCTTGCTGGACAAGAGAGAACTCCAGACCCAAAGTCTATGACACTAGCTGATTCTCAGGCTTTTTGTTTGTTTTGTTTTAGTTTCTTTGTTTGTTTTACTTTGAAAGTTTACAGTAACTCCATATGTTTATTTCTTAGACCATCTCTGCACCATTCACTTTATATAGTTCGAAACCTATGAAGTGCTGGAGACTGGTGGTGAGTTGGACAGACTCCCTCCTTTGTTGGCCTTTACTTCATAAACACTACGATACTGAAGGATGTATCAATCAGTAAGCCTTTAATAAGCTCTCATCTTAGCTCCCCACCCCCACCTCTTGTGTGGAAACCCATAATCCACAGAAGTGCTTGGGTCAAGGCATCTGATCATCTGAGGTCTCTAAATCTCTGATTTTTATGCCACCTCTTAGTGACCACTAAAACGTTTACCAGTTTCTTTTTCCCTCAGTGAGGCCTCTCTACCTAGGATGAGCCTAATCCTTAGCCCACATCCAGAGTCAAGAACTGCCCTGGGGAAAAATCATTCTTTTTTTTTTAAGAATTTTTTTAGGTTTATTTATTTTTGAGAGAGCACAAGTGGGGAAGGGGCAGAGAGAGTGGGAGATGCAGAATCTGAAGCAGGCTCCAGGCTCTGAGCTGTCAGCACAGAGCTGGACGTGGGGCTGGAACTCACAGACTGTGAGATCATGACCTGAGCTGAAGTCTGACGCTCAACCAACTGAGCCACCCAGGCACCGCCCTCCCATATCTTTTTAATAAAGACCTAAGTTCAAAACTAGAGCAACAGCTGTAATTAGTGGTTATGAAATTTGATGTGCTCATTTGCACACTTCAGTTAGAATCAGAGAATCAAAACACTACAATTAACCTGTGAGATCATCTATCTTCATGTTAAACACACAAGAGAAAAGGATTTACCAGATGAACACAATGCTTGATTTTCGAGTTCTATTCCGAAGGAGAATGAAATTTCATAAAATTACACCAGGCCAAAGTTTGAACAAAATTCTTAAATTCTGGGGGTGCCTGGGTGGCTCAGTGGGTAAAGTGTCCAACTTCAGCTCAGGTCATGATCTCATGGTTGGTGAGTTCAAGCCCCACATCGAGCTCTGTGCTGACAGCTCAGAGCTTGGAGCCTCTTTCAGATGCTGTGTCTCCCTCTCTCTCTGCCCCTCCCCCACTCACGCTCAGTCTCTCTTTCCTTCAAAAATAAATAAACATTAAAAAAAATTGTGTTCCCACAATTTAGGCTCCCCCCCATGCCACTTCTTCCACTTGCTTTGACTTTTAAAATATGGTAAAAGTCATAGCATTCTTTTAATCTTTGAAATCCTGAGAAGACCCTTATTAGTTTAGCTTTTAATTAAAAATGAAATTCAAAAGTAACTAATAACTCAAAACTCCCAAACACATATCATGCAACTGTGTGTATTCAAGTGAGGTCATGACAACTTTATTCTTGAATTTTACCCAGTTGCTGACATTTTATATCATACCTCCAAGATATTGGTTGAAATCTGATTTAAATGACTTAAATTACTCTAAGGATAATAGCCCTGTGGTCTTCTGTTGATTGAAAATAAATGTCAAGGTGATAAAAACTAATCAACTCTGTTTTACTTCATTGAAATGTTAAAAATTCCATAAACCTAAAATTCACAAACAATAGTTGTCCTTACTTTAAGGACACCCGATATTGCCATTTTTATGATTCTACTAGGTTTCCAGAATAGCTTCTGGATTCACATCAGACACCTATAAATGTCCCGAGCTTTATGGCTATGAAAAGGAAAACTGCCAAAAGACTACCAATATTTCAAATAAGTTTCCTGCCTTATAAACTTTTTTAGAAGCTGAACTTTCCATATTGGCAGGAAGTCACAATTATTAATCTGACTATCACACGATAATAAATCAAACGGTCAAATATAGTTGATATTCATAATTATTTTGAAATTATATTCTATACCAATCACTAAATTTTTTAATGTTCATTTATAAAAACAAAATGGCTGTCAGGTGATTAGTCATTTGTGAAGCATTACTGCCTGGAAAGCTTTTATGAATCTTGAAATTTACAGTAAGTTGATGTTACTCATTCTTTTATTCTTTCAGAATGAATGCCAATAAATCTCAATGTGTATGCACTATGTCAATGTGACAGTCCATGGTATCTAGGTAGTATATGAAATTTTCAAAGCTATTTAGTTAAATATGCTCCATTTCACCCAGAAGTAGAAGTACTGATTGTGAACGAACCTGATTTCAAGATATTTGTTTGCTTCTTCTCTTTTTCCTTTTGTCTATAATTCAAGAAATTCAGCCATCCAGAAAAAAAATAGCCAAAATCAGTAATAATTTCTTATCATTGTTGCTAAAAGAGCAGTAAGTCAGGATTCTGCACTGTATTGAATAAAACCCAAAGTAAATAAAAAATAAAGCATAAGCCTGAGGATAATTTATAAAGGAAATAAGAATAGATATTTAAACAGTAACATTGAAAATATTGCACCATTGTGCTCCATCACACTTACATAGTGCTCTAGATTTATCTTTGTTAGAATACTCAGATTTATCTTTTTCCTAATAAACAATCAGATCCATATTTTGGCAACCAGGGTATCATACTATGAAGGATTCTCATTTTGGTCATTCTCATAATTAATCCGGGAGGCAACAGATGAGAAGGAAGAAACTGCTAGCTAGCCCTAAAAACCCCTCAAACACATGTTCTAAAAAAATGTGCTCCATTAAAATAAATCAGGTCAGAAAGGTGATATAAATCTTCCTGACAGGAAGTAGAATGAAGTTGTCTTTCAGTGAAGACTAGACACTCACCACTCTCTCTCCACCACAGAATTGCCTAAAAAACAAAATAAGCATAGAAGTTGTCAATCCTTAGGTCCCACCTAGATAAATATAAAGGTTCTAATTAAAGTGAACAGAGAGTAGGGCTACATAGTGTGAGATCTTTTCAGAGGTAGGGGAAGGAAGAAAAACTTACCTATCTCTTTGCAATTGTTGCTGATCTTAAGAATCAAATCTATTCAGATATAAACTGGAAGATATTTATTGAATGGAAGATTATTCCACACTCAGAGTATAAGTTTTGGCAAACGCGTCAGTTCATGTGCTTGCTTTAGAAAAATGTATTCAAATTATAGTATATGCTGTTATAAATGTAATATATTGCCTTTGCTGGAGATACTTCAACTACATAAAATCAGCGCTGAAAATTCTGAACAAGCTGGTTATCTTTTTCCAAACATACACCCTGTTTTTAGATATGTTAACAGCCTATTTCTCTAGCTCAATCCTAAAGTTCCGCCTAGGACTCAGACTGTAACTTGTATTTCTTTGCACTCCCTCTGGTGGAGTGCAAGTAGCAAGTTAACACTCAAAAGCAATAGTTAACATCCTGAATAAACAGTCTTTAAATAGATGTTCTTCTAGAGGACCTCTTTTGGCAATTCTTCAAATTATCCATGTCTCATCCATTTTCCTCCTCGTATTTTAAGATTTTAGCCTCCTGTCTGTGATTTCACAATTGCTATTCTGATCACCTAAATAAAGGAAGTACTCCTCAGGCTCTGTTTTCTCACATATTTATCTTCAGGTTAGAATTCTCAGATTAATCTATTTCCTAATAAACAAGGACAAGGACAATAAACAAGGAGACAGTATATATCCAGCGGCAGAACTTTCCTCTCCTTTATCTCACGTTACTGATGTGTGCCTTTTAATTTGTAAAGCCAACTGTGTGAATTCCTAATATTCAGCACATAGAAGAGTGTTGTGGATGGTGTTAACATACACATTATCTATTTTTCCTAAATATTCTCTCATCTATAAGACGTTGAGAGGAAAAGGAAATAAACTCAAAATCAAAAGACCTCTAAAAGTTTAGTCCTAATTCCAACACTACTTTGGGCATGTCTTTGGGAAGTTCTCTTGATGTGCGTGGGTCACAGTTTGTTCATTATTAACACAATGGAACAAGCCTAGATAAACATAGGCCAGTTACATAATGTATAGTTCTATGCCTCTCTGGACGGATCATCGATTTGTCATAATTATCCCATGGGGTAAATGGAGAAAAAAAAATGGTTAGGAATCAATTTAGATTAAAATCCAGTCCCATTATTTACTAGCTGTTCTCCTTGGTACATTACTGCATGTTTCTGGTCTTAGTTCTCATTTGGAAAATGAAAATTGTAGTAAATATCTTACATGATTTTTATGTGTTTCATATGATGGACTACAGCTAAACCCTAAGTTACTACTAATTCCCTTCTCCTATTATTCAAGGCACAATTCAAATCTCATGCTCTCTTGAAGGTTTTAATGATTTCTTTTATTTCAAGCCACCTACTATATGAGGCACTCAATTTTTTAAACACATGAGTCGTTATCTGGAAGTAATTTTTTTTACTCTGAATTAATAATGATCACTATGTAATAATGATTATAGTATTGAGTTAAAATTGATTTCATAATACAAGTGTTGTTATGCATGTTGTGTTTAAAATTAATAAAAAGGGTCATAACTTTGTCGTACAGAATAACAACTGGTGGAATTAGTGACTGAAAACAGTATTGAATATAAATCCATTGCATTGAATCGAGGATATTAATTATGAAAGAGTCAAGGGGTTAGTAAAAATGCATGAATGAGCACGTACGTTCTGATCTTGAGAAGGTGAGTTGCAGAAGCTGTGGAAGGCGAACTCTGCACTGTGAAGATACTCAGGTTTCTCCTGAAATACAAGCCATATGTAAACTATGCTGTCAATTCGCTAACCCTGACCAATAGAAGTTAACAAAGAAAGACTGATAATCAAGGCAATTCTGAAGAATGAGTAATTAAAATAATAAAAACACACAAAACAAAAAAATGACCTTGAAATACAGCTGCAAGAACCCTGAAATCCTACACTGATTTTTTTTTTCATTTTGGCTTTTTTTTTAATGTTTACTTATTTATTTTGAGAGAGAGAGCAGGGAAGAAGCAGAGAAAGAAAGAGAATCCCAAGCAGGCTCTACTCTGCCAGCACGGAGCCTCACATGGAGCTTGAACTCACGAACCATGAGATCATGACCTGAGCCAAAATCAAGAGTCGGATGCTCAATTGACTGAGCCACGCACATGCCCCAAAAGAGTTTTATTTTCAACTAAAGTAGTTATTTCTTACTTGCTTGCAAGAGACGTTTTTATGTATTATAAAATATAATTAAACATAAATATAATATAAAATATAACTAAAGTAAAACTCTAAAGTCTAACTGTAGAAGTTACCTTATGCTATAGCAATCAAACCATCTTTTTAGAACTCAAGTCACTACACTAGATCAACAAGTATCCTACAAGATATCCTAAAAACATTCTCTTCACAAAATAAAAATCCCGATTTTAACATTTTATGATTCAATGATTGTGAAAAATAATCATTCACAATCAACAGTCCAATAAAGTATGTTAATTGACAGTGTATTTACTCTTAAGGGATATATAGGAATGGTGGCTTTAACATTTTGGCTGTTAGTCTGATCATTTTATATAGACTGTCTTATTTAATCATCAGCTAGTGCTTGAACTTTCAGGAATGTGTAAATTTTTCAATAAAACACAGGAAGATAATCTATTTATGATATATGTCGATTGAACTTAATCCAACAAGGAAATCCACAGCTGTTCTAAATGTCAACACTGGAGAAGTTCAAGAGGTCATTAAAGGAGCCAGCCCGGAAGCCAATGAAAGACACAGATGCTGCCTCTGGAAACACATTGGAACGCTCTCCATATGGGGCCTTCAGTGTGCCAAGATTTTCTCATAAGTGGTCACAGCAGTTAGGTTCTGTGCTCCAGATGAGAGAGAAAGGCACCAATGGGAACCATTCTCCACCCTGCAATCAACAAGAAAATGCTGTGGCAAGTGAAATTGTAATTATATATACAGTGATGTGTTAATGAGCTTTGAAAATGTTTGGTTGGATAAAAGTGTCTGGATGGATGAAAACAACAGTGTATCTGAAAATATAATACACATTATTAACTAAAATTCTGTGTGCTGGAGTGTATTTGCCTGTATGTTGTGTTTATAGTGAAATTGTCTGAACCCGACATAGATATCACTATGTGTGCTTAAATATTTAGCTTATTAAAATGTCTCCATCTGAATTAATAAAACTAGCTTCACAATATTAACCTCTTTTTTTTTTTAATTTTTTTTTTTTAACATTTATTTATTTTTGAGACAGAGACAGAGCATGAACGGGGGAGGGTCAGAGAGAGAGGGAGACACAGAATCTGAAACAGGCTCCAGGCTCTGAGCAGTCAGCACAGAGCCCGACGCGGGGCTCGAACTCACGGACTGTGAGATCGTGACCTGAGCTGAAGTCGGACGCTTAACCGACTGAGCCACCCAGGCGCCCCATAACCTCTTATTGTAATTATATGAGGATAGCAGTATAACTTTCAGCAAATTTTATGAAGTGCTATCAAGTCCAAGAACAACCACCTCTGAAAAGTAAATTTTCTTGGAAATGTTTTCCATGTAGTATGGATCTAGTTACAAACCCTGGTGGTAATGGCCTGTTGGGCTCCCTGCCCACAAAACATCCAGTTCTCAGAGCTGTAAATTAACCTGATCCAGGTTATTGGAAAAAAAAAAAGTCCTGTTAAATAGTTAAAAGAAATCTTCAATACATGACAATGTAACTTAACATCAGTCCAGATTCTCTGCCGATCCCTATATGGACCTGCATATTATTGGAGAAACTAGATTGATTTTTTTTTGAAGGGAGTTAGATTTTTTCCTCAACCTCATGCTTCACCCAATTACACCACTAACTCCACCACCATGTTTCCTTGTCTAATATTTCAGTTCTTCTAGAAATAGGTTACTGCCAAGATTTTAGAATGAAAGTTTCCGATTTCTGACTACCTCACAGGGCAGGGCTCAAAACTTTAGTGCCAAATGCATCAGAATGAGCTGAGGTGTTTGTTAGTAATGAAACACTCTATTAGCTTTGTTTTATTAGTGATTCATTAAGTGGCCAAGTGTGTAACTGACTTGCTTTTTAATAATTAGATTTAATTAAATTTACCTTGATATTGTCTCCCATGTATGTATAACCGTATGCCTTTTTAAGTAGGGGAAACATGTAAAATTAATATATGTTGAGATCTTTATTATTTTTTTAATTTTTTAATGTTTATTTTTGAGAAAGAGAGACAGAGTGTGAGTGGGGAAGGGACACACACACACACACACACACACACACAGAATCTGAAGCAGGCTCCAGGCTCTGAACTGTCAGCACAGAGCCCGACGTAGGGCTCCAGCTCACCAACCTTGAGATCATGACCTGGCCGAAATCGGACACTTAACTGACTGAGCCACCCAGGCGCCCTACGCTGTGATCTGTAATTACAGAATGTGTAGAGCATGTATTCAATTCTGGTTTCATGTTGAGAAGAGAAAAAGTAACTGCAGAGCGACAGTACTGAAACCTTGCAGTGAAGGCCAGGATTCCCCAGGAGTCTCCTGTGTGGCTGTAGCCAGTCTTCTCTTTCTATAGAAAGTGTGGTCCAAGGACCGGTAGGATCAGAATTAGCATTGCCTAGAAGCTTGTTAAAAATTTAGAATGTTAGTCCCCTCCTCTAGATCATCGAAATCAGAATCTGCAATGCAATGTAACAAGATCCCCAGATGATTCATTAGACACTAAAGTTCTAGAAACACTATTATGCAGATTCATCTGATTACTTGGGATTCCATAGCATTCTAAAATTTTCTGTAAGTTTTTTAGACTCTAGGTCTTGATATGCCAGGTATATTCTAACTCAGGGGGGTAAAGAAAATTTCAGTAAGCAGGCCTATGGCCAATTTTGTAGGTAGAGATGCCAGGAATTATTTGGCAATATGAAGAGTAACAGTTTCTAAACTGGTGGTTTTCAAAACTGTCTTCACATTAAAATCACCTAGGGAATTTTTGAAAATTACCTATGCAGGAGTCTTACCTTAAAACAAATCCGGATCACTAGAGATGAGGCAGAGTTATTGGGAATTTTGAAAAGCTTCCAAGGAGATTCTAATTTTCAGCCAAGGTGAATTTCACTACATGACAGGAAATTTAGCAGGGATTTTAATAGAATTAAATTGAAATCTACCATATTATAGAAAATTTAGCAGGGATTTTAAGTGAATTAAAGTGGTTGGAGCCAATGGTTTTTGGATCTTTCCAGAAGACTGTTAACTATACAAAGATCTAAGACCCAAACAAATTCAAAATTTAGGTGCCACTCATATATTTAACAAGTACAAAAATATTAGCACTTATTGTCATGAAAAATCTTTGCTTTGAATCAAACCAAAGTGAATTTTTCTGGATGGAAATTTTTACTTCTCAACATGAGTGTAAACAATGTTGAAATTTAATTGCAGGCAGGTGGAGTAATCTGGATAGGGTTTAATTGAATTATACTAGTTTATGATGAATACATTTTTTAAAAGATTTTATTATTTTCTAACTTCTATATCTTTTATTTCTTTTCTTTGCCTCATTGTACTATCTAGGACTTTCTTACAATGTTGAGTAAGAATAAGTGAGGACATGATTCCCTTGTTCCCAATTTCAGAGGGAAGGCACCTAGTCTCTTACAATTAAGTGTGACGTTAGCTCTACTTTTTTTAAAGATGTTCTTTATCAGGTTGAGGAAGTTCCTCTCTATTAAGGTTTGCTGAGAGTTTTTAATCAAGAATGGGTGTTGGATTTTGTTAAATGCTTTTTCAGCAAAAATTATATGATGTATGACTTTTCTTCCTTTAGCCTGATGTAGAAACTCCTATTGCTTTGTTTGTTTGTTTGTTTTTACCTATGAATCAGCCTTGTATACTTGGAATTGATTTCACTCTTGGAGGAGGTCCTTGAGAGAACTTGGCCTCAAGTTGACCTGTGAGCTGGACCCAGGCAATCAGAGGCTCCTAATCTTCACCCCTGTCCTTGGGTGAAGATTGGTCCCCATGGCTGAAGCCATTTTTCAAGACTCACACTGAGAGAGTAAGGTGTTAATGAGACGTGCTAGGTAGTACACATGACAGACTGCTACATAAACCTTTAAGACTCTGGCAGGCAGCTCCATAGATCTACTCCTCTTGTAGTCACTCAAGATAAGTCACTCAAGATAAGTCTTGTATATGTAAGTTCCTTTGCTTATTAACTCTGCTGCCTACCAACCTGGAGTGGTCTGCCTTTCTCCTTGTTCTCTCCTTGCCCTCTGTGTACAAGGATAGTTTACAAATCAATAGCCACCTGGTTATGGCGTGTAATTACTTTTATTTAATTTGCTAATATTTTGTTGAGGAATTTTGCATCTATATTCATAAAAGATATTGGTCTATAGTTTTCCTTTCTTGTAATGTCTTTATCTGGTTTTGGTGTTAGGGTAATACTGGTCTCATAGAGTAGGTTAGAAAGTGTGCTCTTTGGGGGCGCCTGGATGGTTCAGTAGGTTAAGCATCTGACTTGGTTTTGGCTCAGGTCATGGTCTCGTGGTTCGTGGGATTGAGACCCACGCTGGGCTCTGTGCTGCCAGCTCAGTGCCTGTTTGGGATTCTCTTTCTCCCTCTCTCTCTGCCTCTCCACTGCTCGCTTTCTCTCTTTCTCTCTAAATAAGTAAAATACTAAAAAAAAAGTGTTTTCTCTGAATCTAGCTTCTGAGGAAGATTATGGGAAATTGGTATCATTCTTAAATGTTAGAAGTTATAAGCAAAACTTTTTGGACCCATTGAATGTATGTATGTGTTATTTATTTTTAATTATTATATATTTATTGAAGCTTATTAATCATTGATTCAATTTATGTAATTGATATAGAGCTATCCAAGTTTTTTATTTAAGTTATCAAACTTGTGGTCATAAGGTTTCTAATGGTCTTTCCATATTCTTTTATACTCATGGGATCAGTAGCAATGGCCTTTCTCTGATTCCTTATATTGATAATTTGTGTGCCCTAATGTTGTTGTTGATTTTGGGGTAGCCAGCTGAGAGGAGATAATTTTTCTGAGAACACCTCTTGCAGGACATGCCTGCTGGCAATGAATTTTATCAGTATCAGTTTTTGTTTATCCTAAAAAGCTTTTTATTTCTCTTTCACCTTTGAAGGATAATTTTACTGGCTACAAAATTGAGTTTAATTTAACATATATGAATAGAATGATTCTAAACTATGCTTGATGTTTGTGTCTGTGGAGGGGGATTAAACTGAATTGATTTTACCTTACTTGAACACAAGTATTTCTGGACTAGGGCTTTGTGAATAAAATTTTATTTAATTAATAATAATGTTTAAGTATCTAATATGAATTCAACTTACTCAGTCTTGACACTTTGGTTTTTGTACATTAGAGTGTTTTGGATTACCTTGGATTACATTGACATTTCATATCATTATATACAATCCTTATAAAATCATTTTACAATAGTTTGCCTATTTTGAAATATGTTCTGTAGAAATTTTTATGTTTAAAATAGCTTGAATGCATTTGGTCTACCCTGAATTTGACTTAAATATTTTAGTATAAAAATTTTATTGCATTCTCAATTATTCTCTGGGTTAAGTTTTATTTACTCAAATGGTTATTTTCTCCTTCTGTTCATATTAAATTGATTGAATCTAATTTGATTTCTACTTATCTAGTGCTTTAGTTTGTATAGAAAATGGAAGCAAGGATGGGAAGAAAGCTTTAGAAAAAAATGTTAAGTGATACTAGATAGAATGGAAAAATGCAGTTTGGATCTGGTATTTTCTTAAATGAATCTAATTGAACTGACAGTGGAGACCAGTCTTTTAGAATTCCTCAGTCAGAATTATGCATTTGTCTTTCTAAGGGACAAAATATTTTATAAGCAATGATACGTTTCTTGTTTCCCAGCTTGCAGTTTTAATAAGTCCTTGATTCTCTGACCTTAGGTAAATAGGACTTGGCTTTTTCTTTCCTTTGCATTACAAAATAACAAAGAAATTATGTTCAAATTTCTATCCAACAGTTAATTGGCATATGGTTTCAATCTACTTGACAACGTCTATTATTCTCTTTTTCCCCCTAGGTTTGAGATAATTGACATAAAATATTATATAAGTTTAAGGTGTACAATATAATTATTTGACATATATTGCAAAATGATTACCACATTAAGATTAGTGAACATCCATTACCTCACATAGTTACAAAATTATTTCTTGTCATGAGAACTTTTAGGATCTACTCTCTTAACAACTTTCAAATATACAATAAGTATTGCTAACTATAGTCACCATGTTGTATAGTAAGTACATCTTCAGAACTTATTTATCTTATAGCTGGAAATTTGTACCTTTTGACCAGCTTAACCCATTTCCCCCATCCCCAATTTCTCAACCTCTGCTCAGTATCAATCCCTCCTCTGTTTCTATGAGCTTGTTTGTTTTAGATACCACATATAAGTAAGTTCTTACAGTATTTGTCTTTCTCAGACTTCTTTCATTTATTATATGCCCTCAAGGCTTATCCACCTTGTTGCAAGCGGCAGGATTTTCTTTTTTTGTGACTGGATAATATTCTTCTGTGTGTGTGTGTGTGTATCCAAATATCCATTAGTGTGCACTTAGGTGTTTCTGCATCTTGACTCTTGTAAATAATTGTCCAATTCACATGGAGGCACAGATACCTCCTCAGGGTAGTGATTTCGTTTCCTTTTGGATATCTACCAAGGAGTGGAATTGCTGGATCACATGGTAATTCTATTTTTAATATTTTGAGAAACCTCCCTATTGTTTTCTATAATGACTACACCAATTTACATTCCTACCAATGGTACACAAGTGTTTCCTTTTCTCCACATTCCTACCAGTGCTTGTTATTTCTTGTCTTTTTTTTTTTTTTTTTTTTTTTTTTTGTAAGAGCCATTCTAACAGATGGGAAGTGATTTCTCATTGTGGTTTTGGTTTACATTTCCCTGATGGTTAGTGATGTTGAGCACCTTTTCATGTGCCTGTCAGCTATTTGAATATCTTTTTTTGAAAAATGTCTGTTTAGGTCCATTGTCCATGGTTTTAATTGGATCATTTGTTTTGTTACTATTGGTTTTTCTAGTTTCTTACATATTTTGGAGATTAACCGTTATCACATATGTGGTTTTCCATTCTGTAGGATGGATTTTGTTTTGTTGATGGTTTCCTTTGCTGTGCAAAAGTTTTTCAGTTTGGTGTAGTCCAACTCGTTTATTTTATTTTTGTTTTTGTTGCTTGTGCTTTAAATGTCCTATCCAAAAATTAATTGCCAAGACTCATGTTAAGAAGCCTTCTTCCTATGCTTTCTTTTAGGCATTTTACAGTTTCAGATCTTACACTTAGGTCTAAGTATCTAACCAGACAGGTTTTACGGGACAATATAATAAATGAGAAACTTGTGCCTCTTCTATTCTTACTACAGTGGAAACACTATGAGGGCAGTTTGACTATCTGGCACACGTCTGTAGCCTCAGCACCTAAACCATATGCCTTACATATGTACAAACACTGAGTCTTAAACCCTTGCTTGTACTTTATGGTTTCTAGAAACACTTTCATGCACATGCGTTTTTGTCACCTAAGACCTCATGATCACTCCGTGAGGTGTAACTTTGTCACTGTCATGGTTTTTTTTGTCATGTTTTATAGAAATAAATTGTCTTAGATAGGTGAAGAGTACTGCTCAAGATCGCTTACAATTCTGATTCTTCATGCTATCATAGGTTTGTAACCTGAAATAAATGTTGACACATGGTTGGTACTCCTAAATGGTGGACCTGAGCAAGAGAAAATAAGGCACATTATTAATCGCTAATTCTTTCAGAGAACCTATGTTTTTCACACTTAGATAACTGCAGTTAATTGGAGGTAGATGGCTATTGGATGATCAAGGTATATCACCTTCGTGGTAAGTAATTTTACACATTATATTTGTATTAAAAGCAAACATGAATAGCTCTAGGCCATAGTGCAAAATTTGCATTAACTTACAAGATAAAGCATATCTTTAAAGAAAATTTGTTCATTGCTTACTTTAGATTATAGCTCCTGGCTGTTCTGTGACACAAGTTCATTCTCCTCTGCTATTACAGATACCTTAGTAGAAAATTTTAAGAATCATTGATTGAGATATTTTGGATACATTGATGTGCTGGGGAAGGATTTTAATGAATTTTTTTTCTTTTTTCTTTATTTTTTTGTAAAGCAAGTTCTACTCTTGAAGATAATCTGATAGCAAGGACACTGTCAGTGATGACCATATCTTTTGTTACTATCTTTTGTTTGTGAATTTGGAAAAGCTACTCAACATCTATAAATCTTAGACTCTCATTTATAAAATTAACAGGAGAGTTTGCTATCTGAGAAATTAATCATCATAAGTCACACTGGAAAATTTCACACATGCCTAATTGCAATAACCAGCAAAACACCATTAATAATAAGCACATTTTATAAGATCACAAATAGTTTCTCATTGCCAGTGGGTATCATTTGTGTTCACTGATTAATGCATTGGATAAACCTTTTTTATTAATGACGACAAGAGAGAACAAACACCACGTTAGGGAAGATGTTTCACACAATGTGGCAATACAGGAATACAGCTCTGATGGGCATTAGAAAGAGCTATAGATCAAATATTACCCTGGTGATCTTAAATATTATCTTCATTCATGCCTCAATGGGTAACCTATTTACATTATGGGGCTCACCAAGAAATTACTCATTAAACTGGCATACTATGACCAAAGCTGGCCTATATTAATTTTTAAGAGTAGCCTAATATAAAAGGGTAAAATGGTTTAATAAACACTTATGCAGTTCTGTGCTGCTTTGTAAAATGACTAAATCCTTAACAAGTTGTATAAGTCAGAGTATTTCTGCTGCTTAAAGGAAACTTGTAGAAATATCCTTATTTGTAATGGTTTTCACTATTAAAGTTGTGTGTGGTCAACATACAAATTAGGAAAGAAAATTAGTCCTAATACCAGAACCTAACCATTTCCGTTATTTTGCTTTTATATGAATATAATTTATTGCCAAATTGGCTTACATACAATACCCAGTGCTCATCCCAACAAGCGCCCTCCTCAATGCCCATCACCCATTTTCCCTCACCCCTACCCCTCCATCCACTCTTAGTTTGTTCTCTCTACTTGATAGCCTCTTGTGGTTTGCCTCCCTCCCTCTGTTTGTATCTATTTCTTCCCCCTTCCCTTCCCTCATGATCTTCTGTTCAGTTTCTCAAGATCCACATATGAATGAAAACATATGATATCTGTCCTTCTCTGACTGACTTATTTCACTCAGCATAATACTTTCCAGTTCCATCCATGTTGCCAGAAATGGCATGATTTCACTCTTTCTCATTGCCAAGTAGTATTCCATTGTATATATAAACCACATCTTCTTTATCCATTCATCAGTTGATGGACATTTAGGCTCTTTCCATAATTTGGCTATTGTTGAGAGTGCTGCTATAAACATTGGGGTACAAGTGCCCCTATGCATCAGCACTCCTGTATCCCTTTGGTACATTCCTAGTATTGCTATTGCTGGGTCATAGGATAGCTCTATTTTTAATTTTTTGAGGAACTTCCACACTGTTTTCCAGAGCAGCTGCACCAGTGCAGTGCAAGAGGGTTCCTACCAACGTACAAGAGGGTTCCCTTTTCTCCACATCCTCACCAGCATCTGTATTTTCCTGATTTGTCATTTTAGCCACTCTGACCGGTGTGAGGGGGTATCTCAGCATGGCTTTGATTTGTATTTCCCTGATGATGAGTGACGTTGAGCATCCTTTCATGTGTGTGTTGGCCATCTGGATGTCTTCTTTGGAAAAGTGTCTATTCATGTTTTCTGCCCATTTCTTCACTGGGTTGTTTGTTTTTCAAGTGTTAAGTTTGGTAAGTTTTTTATAGATTTTGGATAGTAGCCCTTTATCCAATATGTCATTTGCAAATATCTTTTCCCATTCTGTCTGTTGCCTTTTAGTTTTGTTGACTGTTTCCTTTGCAGTGCATAAGCTTTTTATCTTGATGAGGTCCTAATAGTTCATTTTTGCTTTTAATTCCCTTGCCTTTAGAGATATTTCAAGTAAGAAATTGCTGCAGCTGAAGTCAAAGTTTCTCCTCTAGGGTTTTGATAGTTTTCTGTCTCATATTTAGGTCTTTCAAACATTTTGAGTTTATTTTTGTGTATGGTATAAGATGGTGGTCTAGTTTCATTCTTCTCCATGTTGCTGTCCAGTTCTCCCAGCAACATTTGTTAAAGAGACTGTTTTTCACCCCATTGGATGCTCTTTCCTACTTTGTCAAAGATTAGTTGGCCATACATTTGTGGGTCCAATTCTGCGTTCTCTATTCTGTTCCATTGGCCTATATGTCTGTTTTTGTGCCAATACCATACTGTCTTGATGATTACAGCTTTGTAGCAGAGGCTAAAGTCTGGGATTGTGATGCCTCCTGCTTTGGTTTTCTTCTTCAAGATTACTTTGGCTATTCGGGGTCTTTTGTGGTCCCATACAAATTTTAGAATTGTTTGTTCTAGCTTTGAGAAGAATGCCAGTACAATTTTGATTGGGATTGCATTGAATGTTTAGATTGCTTTGGGTAGTATTGACGTTTTAGCAATATTTATTCTTCCAATCCGTGAACATGGAATGTTTTTTCCTTTTTTGTGTGTCTTCTTCAATTTCCTTCATAAGCTTTCTATAGTTTTCAGCATACAGGTCTTTTACACCTTTGGTTAGGTTTATTCCTAAGTATTTTATGGCTCTTGGTGCAATAGTAAATGGTCTCAGTTTCTTTACTTCTCTTTCTGTTGCTTCATTATTGGTGTATAGAAACGCAACTGATTTCTGTACCTTGATTTTGTACCCAGCGACTTTGCTGAATTCGTGTGTCAGTTCTAGGAGTCTTTTGGTGGAGGCTTTCAGGTTTGGTAGAGTCTAAATGATACATGTAGAGTATCATGTCATCTGTAAAAAGTGAAAGTGAAAGTGCCAATTTGGATGCCTTTTATTTCCATTTTGTTGTCTGAATGCTGATGCTAGGACTTCCAACATTATGTTAAACAACAGTGGTGATAGTGGACATCACTGTTGTGTTACTGATCTCAGGGGGAAAGCTCTCAGTTTTTCCCCATTGAGCATGATATTAGCTGTGGGCTTTTCATAAATGGCTTTTATAATGTTTAATTATGTTTCTTATATTCTGACTTTCTTGAGGGTTTGTATTAAGAAAGGAGGCTAATTTTGTCAAATGCTTATATATTGATAGTATCATATGGTTCTTATCCTTTCTTTTATTAATGTGATATATCAACTGATTGATTTGTGAATATTGAACCAGCCCTGCAGCCCAGGAATTAATCTGACTTGATCATGGTGAATAATCCTTTTTATATGCCATTGAATTTGATTTGCTAGTATCTTGTTGAGAATTTTTGCATCTATGTTCATCGGGGATATTGTTCTGTACTTCCCCTTTTTTTGTGGGGTCTCTGGTTTAGGAATCAAGGTATTGCTGGCTTCATAGAATGAGTCTGGAAGTTTTCCTTCCCTTTCTATTTTTTGGAACAGTTTGAATAGGATAGATATTAACTCTGCTTTAAATGTCTGGTAGAATTCTCCAAGGAAGCCATCTGGTCCTGGACTGTTATTTGTTGGGAAAATTTTCATAATTGATTCAATTTCTTCACTAGTTGTGGGTATGTTCAAATTTTCTATTTCTTCCCGTTTGAGTTTTGGTAGTGTGTGGGTGCTTAGGAATTTGTCCATTTCTTACAGGTTGTCCTGTTTGTTGTCATATAATTTTCCTAGTATTATCTGATAATTGCTTGTATTTCTGAGGGATTGGTTGTGATAAATCCATTTTCATTTGTGATTTTATCTATTTGGGTCCTCTCTCTTTTGTTTTTGAGAAGTCTGACTGGGGGTTTATCAATTTTGTTTACTTTTTTAAAAAAAACAACTCTAAGTTACATTGATCTGTTCTACTGTTTTTTTTTTTAATTTTATATTGTTTATTTCCGCTCCAAACTTTATTATTTCTCTTCTTCTGCTAGGTTGGGGTTTCTTTGTTGCTCTGCTTATAGTTCCTGGAGGTGTGCTGTTAGATTTTGTATTTGGGATTTTTCTTGTTTCTTGAGATAGATCTGGATTGCAATGTATTTTCCTCTTAGGACTACCTTTGCTGAATCCCAAAGCATTTGGATTGTTGTGTTTTCATTATCATTTGTTTCTATATATTTTTTAATTTCTTTTTTAATTGCCTGGTTGATCCATTCATTCTTTAGTAGGATGTTCTTTAACCTCCATGCATTTGGAGGTTTTCCAAATTTTTTCCTGTGGTTGATTTCAAGTTTCATAGCATTGTGATCTGGAAGTGTGCATGGTATGATCTCAATTCTTTTATATTTATTGAGGGATGTTTTGTGACCCAGTATGTGATCTATCTTGTAGAATGTTCCATGTGCACTGGAGAAGAATGTATATTCTGCTGCTTTTGGATGAAAAGTTCTAAATATATCTGTCAAGTTCATCTGGTCCAGTGTATCATTCAAGGCCATTGTTTCTTTATTGACTTTCTGTCTAGATGATCTGTCCATTGTTGTAAGCAGAGTATTAAAGTCCCCTGCAGTTACCACATTCTTACCAGTAAGATTGCATAGGTTTGTGATTAACTGTTTTGTATATTTGGGTGCTTCTGAATTTGGTTTATAGACATTCATAATTGTTAGCTCTTCTTGATAGATAGACACTGTAATTATATAATGCCCTTCTTCATCTCTTGTTACAGGCTTTAGTTTAAAATCTATTTTGTCTGATATAAATATGGCTACTCCAGCTTTCTTTTGACTTCCAGTAGCTTGATAGACCATTCTCCATCCCCTCACTTTCAGTCTGAAGGTGTACGCAGGTCTAAAATGGGTCTCCTGTAGGCAGAAAATAGATGGGTCTTATTTTTTTATCCATTGTAATACCCTATATCTTTTGATTGGAGCATTTAGTCCATTTACATTCAGTGTTGTTATTGAATGATATGGGTTTAGAGTCATTGTGTTATCTATAGGTTTCATGCTTGCAGTGATGTCTCTTGTCCTTTGTGGTCTTTGCAATACTCAGAGTCATTCCCCCTTAGGATTTCTTGTAGGACTGGTTTATTGGTGATAAATTGCTTCCGTTTTTGTTTGTTTGGGAAATCTCTCTCCTTCTAGTCTGAATGGCAGGCTTGCTGGATAAAGAATTCTTGGATGCATAATTTTCCTATTCATCACACTGAAATTTCCTGCCACTCCTTTCTGGCCTGCCAAGTTTTAGTAGATAAGTCTGCTACTACCCTTGTGTGTCTACCCTTGTAGGTTAAAGTCCGTTTATCCCAGGCTGCTTTCAGAATTTTCTCTTTATCTTTGTATTTTGCCAGTTTCACTATGATCTGTCATACAGAAGGTTGATTCAAGTTACATCTGAAGGGAGTTTTCTGTTCCTCCTGGATTTCAATGTCTGTTTCCTTCCCCAGATAGGGGAAGTTCTCAGTTATGATTTGTTCAAGCACACCTTCAGTCCGTTTCTCTCTTCTTCTTCTGGAACTCCTATGATACAGATATTGTTCTGTTTCATTGAGTCACTTAGTTCTCTAATTATCCCCTCGTGATCCAGAATTTTTTTATCTTTTTCTCAGCTTCCTCTTTTTCCATAATTTTATCTTCTATTTCACCTATTCCCCTCTGCCTCTTCAATTCTGGCTGTCACTGCCTCTAGTTTATTTTGCACCTCATTTACAGCATTTTTAAATTCATCATGACTGTTTTTTAGTTCCTTGAGCTCTGCAGCAATAGATTCTCTGCTGTCTTCTATGCTTTTTTTTCAATTCCAGTGAATCATTTTATGACTATTCTAAATTCTTAGTTATATTGTTTATATCTGTTTTGAGCAATTCTTTAGCTGTCATTTCTTCTTGGAATTTCTTTTGAGGAGAATTCTTCTGTTTCATCATTTTGGGTAGTTTTCTGTTCCTTATGTGTTTTAAAAGCTTGCTATGTGTCCTGCACCTGCGAACACTACTATATTAAAGAGGGATCATAAGCTTTCTAGGGTCTGGCCCTTCAGGAGGTGTTTTTTGGAGAGTGTTACTTGCTCTCTGTTGTTGTGACTTTGGTTACTTTATCTCCCTACTTGTAGTGATGACAGGGGCGGGGAAAAAGAAAGAATAAAAATTGACCAGAGAAACTATACAGCTTTATCGAGAGAGAGAGAGAAAGGAAAATAACAAGGAGGCCAGGAAAAAGAAAAAGAAAATGAAGTTATCCAGACAGGGAAACTATATGGCTTATTCCAGAGAGAGAAAGGAGAATAAAGAAGGAGGTGTGGAACATGTATCAAGAGAATGGATTAAGTATGTCTGCTTAAACAAACGAACAACCAGAGTAACCAGACTAGAGGAGGAAAGAGATCAGGAGAAAAGGAAGGAAGGAGAAAAGGAATTCTAGATATCTATATAATAGAATTGTCCGAGAATTAAATCAGGCAATGCAGCAGCGCTGGTCTGGAGAAGGGGGTCATCTGGTTCATCAGTGTCTATCCTATATCCAGGATACACTCCAGTCAACACCCCAGTATCTCCTCCACAGACCAGGTGTCCCAAACCACACTATCCTAGCAGTCCTCACTGTGCCATGGGCGCAAACATGTGGTTTGTCTCGGAACATGGACTCCCATGCCCTGGTGCTTGGCTGGGATTCAAACTCCCGTTCTGTGTACCTCGGTACTGGGGAAGCACTGCTCCACACTACCCGGTGCTGCGGGATATGTGGTTCCCAGCAGGCAGGCGCAGGTCGGCTTTGTCCTGTCCCACAGCACTCCAGGGAGGGTGTTGCTTTCTCCTACTGCAGACTGCACGCCTGACCAGCCACCCAGCCCGGGGCTGGCTCCCCTCCTCCCCAGGTGCATGATCTGGGCAGCAGACCCTGGTCCGGAGAAAGCCCCTCAGTTAGAGATTGGCTCTTTCTCTGTCCTGGTCTGTGGGTTGTTTTGTTTTGTTTTGTTTTGTTTTGTTTTTGTCCAGATACAGTCCTATGCTTCTCCAGCCGCTGTTTCTCTTCCCTTTGTCTCTCCCTAGAAGCGGATCCCTCCCTTCCATTCTTTTTATCTCTCCCAGTTTGCAGTCACGCACCTATGGCCTGTCAGGTTGTCACACTGGGTCCCTGGAAACGACTGTCTCTTTTCCTCCTTGACTCTCAGAGTTCAAAGTCCTTCAGCACCGCTTTGTTTGTAAGAGGAGGGAACTTCAGATCCCCCTACTTCTCTGCCATGTTGGCCCCTCCTCCCTGAGATATAGTTTCTGTTATTTTGCTTTTAAAAAGAAAGGATCACCTTTTTCAGTGCTGAATAGTCATATGCTGATTAGTTTTGCCTTTTCCTGTGAATTTTGTATATTTACAGTTTTACTTAAATTGCGAACTATCTAAATGGATTCATACCATTTAGCCCTTTTGAGTTTGTCTTCCTTTTGTTAACATTTTTGTAAGGTTTGTTCACGCTGTTGTATGTAGAATACATTATGTGCATTACCTTATATTTGTGCCTGAATGTATATGTCACAACTTCTTTATCTACTCTCCATTGATGGGCATTTGACTGTTAGGATTCTCATTAGGAATCATTCAACATAGTGCCATCAGCTGTACATATCTTTTGATGAAGTATACTAACATATTTAATAAAAAAGTCATAAAAGGGCAAATTTTTAGGTTCTTTGTTAAGCCTGAATGAAACTTTAGAATTATTTCATAACAATATCCCAAGATAGTTGTGCCAGTATAAAATCTCCATATTTCAAGATGTTTTACACCCCACAAAATATGGAATTGACAGCTTACTTTAGTGATTCTAGTGGATGGGCACTGTATTCTTTGTAGTAGTTTATATTTTTCTCATGACAAATGAGGTTGAGGACATTTTCATATACTTGTTATTTAGATACTCTCTTTGTAAATGACTAAGACTGTTGCTCATTTATTAAGTCTATTTATTTATTTATTTATTTAGGTAGTTGGTGATGATGGGAGGGTATTGTCAAATATATCCACTGAAAATTTCTTCAATGTATAGTTTGTCTTTTCCCTCTAGAAATAATGCAGTTTGATGAAAAAATTCCCAATTTCAATCATGTCTAAATGATTAACCGTTTACTTGTGCATAGTTTTTTGTTTTTTTTTGTTTTTTTTTTTTGGTATTCTATTTAAGACCTTTTTTTTATGTTCCAAAGAGACAACCATGTTCTAAATTTTATTTTGCATATTCATATCACAATGGATCTGAAATTTATTTTTGTATATGATGTGGAGTTAAGATTCCAGTTTCCTCCATATGATATTCTGTTAACTCAGCATCACTTAATGAAAAGACTAGCTTCCATCCATTGGGCTATAGTGTCACTCACTTTCATGATAATATAAGTGACTATATATGAACTTTAAGTGTCTGTATGAGAATCATATAATAAACCAGAAATCATATCAATTTTGCCCTGGTTCCTTATAGACTGTGTAACATTGGCCAAATCATGCAATGCATGAGGCAGAAATTATAAGGCCCCTTATAATCAGCAGGTAATTAAATATAGTATTGTTGATACATTTTTGCTTTCTTACCATGTCCAGTATCGAGTCCCTTTATTGGGAACTTGGCAAAGCACAAAATTTCATTTCAGGAAGAAAAAGTCTTTAGGGAGCAAAATTTGTCAGTGTTGTGGTTTGTTTTGTACATTGTCATCTTCACTATGTGACTTTTCAGGACGTCCTCCTAGAATAGGTATAATATATGCTTTCCCTGCTTCCTGGGCTGGTTTCATATGACTTGCTTGAGTATTGCAGTGTTAGTCAAGACACAAGCCTTGCATGTGGTTACATGATTTGATTTGGTCTCCTTTGCTTCTGACATTTACCATAAGAAAAACACATCCTTGTTCCAGGGGAATGAAGGGATGCATGAGACCAGCCTGACACAACTTATATCCCAGGCCAGGTCCAGCTCACCCACATACTATCCCCTTAACCTATATTTTTATTATAAGCATTTGAGATTTGGGGGAATAGGTGGTGTTTTCCATGCAGCATTGGCTGTATAATATCTAATAGAAAGCATTTATATAGATTTGAAAAATCAGTGATCCAGAAAGATATTTCTAGAATAAAGCATACATCTTAAACTTTTGGTATAAACATAACCATTTTCAAATTTGAAACACAGAGTAAGTGGTACTTTGCTTATGCTGATTCCAGTAATAGGTCAGGTGCTTTTAATATTTAATTTTTTTAAAATCTGTATCTTTCAAAACTTTGGGAATAAAAGCATCATCAGCATATGAATAGATCGATCACTCAGTGAGACATGATTGCTCAAAAAGCTTTCTTTCTCAAATACCTGTTATATATTTCTTTCTTATATATTTCTTTCTTAAATACCTGTTATATATACAAGTCAGTCTAGAGACAAGAAAGATGAGCAATGGTTCTTGGTCTTCAGTGAGCTTACAATCAAGTTGAGAATTTGGAATATGCCCACATATAACTAAGATACAAGGTGGTATGTGACAAATGCTTTGATAGATGAGTGATAATAGAGAATCTCAAAGACTAGGAAGACATTTTCAAATTAGAATAATCCTGAAATTCTTTATATGGCAAATTGGGACTCATCTTAAAGGATGTGTGGGATGTCTACAAGCAGAATAGGTGTTTCATTGACATGGAGGAGGTTAGAGATTTCTGTTAGGATATGAAAAGATAGAGAAACAAAAAACATTGTATGCAATTCAGACTGCCAACGCAAGATGGATATATTTAGCTTAATACTGAAGAGAAAAAATTGATGAGCTGGTCAATGAATGGACTGGAGATGCTCAGTTGGATATGGGGGTAAGATTTAAGCCTTGCCAGATTTTGGCAGGACTGGGAAAAATCTGGTGCAAATAAGAAATAGAAAATCCAGAAATAGGTTTCACTTTGTAGGTCAAGGGGATTAGAAAAGAGTGAATACTATTAATGGCCTGTTTGATTTAAAAGGCCCCACATCCAATGATATCTTTAAAGAGAATAAGAAACAGAGGAGAAATGAGTGATATCTGTAGATAAAAATAACCTCATGGTAGTCATATGGGCAAAGGTCAAAACTGAAACCAAGATAAAAGCAAAGGTGTCTTGAATTTGGAAATGTAAAGAAGGAAAGAAAAACCTTAGAACAGAATTTTGGAATTCACCCAAATCATAGGGAAGGAAGAAGAGTAAGGAGAAGAAAAAAGGGTCAATAATTTTTAAGTATCCCAATGTTAATCCAAGTGTGTGACTTTAAGCTTTCCTACATTTATTATGGTAGCCAGGAGCCTTTATAGTTTATCTAAATAAACTTATTTTTATTAGGGTATTGGATTAATTATATAAACACAATCAAGTGTTGCTCTTATTTAGTTGACTATACTCTTTTCTTCTTGACAGTGAAAATCTGTAATTTTGGTGTCTTAAAGATAAATCACAGAGGAAAAAAAAGAATGATTCAGTTCATTTTTCCATCTGCCCATGGTCTAGTGATTTTTATTTTAAAATATAGTCTGTAATGTATAATCAACTTATACGTACTAACATATATATAATTAATTCATAATATGTAATATATAACACATAAAAATATTTGCCAAGAGTCAGCAAAGAACTGAGGCCTCTAGCTAATCGCCATCTTACAAACACATCTTCCAGCTCCAGTCAAGCCTTCTGATAACAACAGCCACAGCTGATGTCTTGACTACTTGAACCCTATCATCCAGCTCTCCTGCTTCTTGATTCTGGACCTTCAGAAGCTGAGATAATATTATTCCTTTAAGCTGCTAACTTTGGTGGTAATTTATTATGTCATAATTGACAACATTCGCACATGCACATACATATAAAACGTACATATGTATATGCCAATACTCTACTGATTTTTAATTTATATAATAAATAATAGGGTATTTATAATATATAATGAATATATATGAAATTATATGATTCTTCATTTATAACATAATTTTTATAATACATAGTAATAAAAGAATAAGTTGTAATACATTCTATTAATACATGTACACACTTATAGATAGTATTACTATTTTACAGTAAAAATGTTTTCATTGAGCACTATATAGGTTGATTGTTTTAGATTATTGCATGATCAAAACAATTCCTCATGGTTGAAGGAAATAGTCTCAATACCCATTCTGTGGTTCATACTCTTTCCATATGTGACAAAATACATTTCTTTCTCATTAATAGAAATAATAATCTATGCATACACATATTCACATATCTATATAAGTTATTAGCTGGCTTTACCCATAGAAGATGTTTAAAGAATTGAGTCATTTTATCCTTGTGATTCCCTTCATAAAAACCTTTATGGAAATGCAATTTATAGAAGTAAAATTACATGGTCTGTACTTTTTAGGAAATGTGTAAATGCTATCCATTTTGGTATTGTAAGTCGGATATGAAGAGGATGTTATTTTGTTGCTAAATAAAAACATACAGAAATGAGTATAGGTTGAAGCATGAGCCTTGAACTTTCTTCATTGTGAATGATTTTCTTTCTTAAAAATTTTTTAATTGTACTATTGCTTTTATTCAAGTATAATTAACATAACATTGTTTTCAAGTGTACAATTATAATCAACAATTCTATATATTTCTCAATGTTCATCAAGATAAATGTAATCTTTTTAAAAATTTTTTTAAGTTTATTTATATTGAGAGAGACAGAGACAGTGTAAGCAGGGGAGAAGCAGAGAGACAGGGGGGGAGAGAGAGAATCTCAAGCAGGCTCTGTACTGTCAGCACAGAGCCCAGTGCAGGGCTCAAACTCACAAAACCATGAGATCACGACCTGAGCTGAAGGGTAGAGTTGGATGCTTAACTGACTGAGCCACCCAGGGGGCCCAAGATAAATGTAATCTTAATCCCCTTTATCTATTTTACCCATCTGCCCACCCACCTGCCCTCTGACAACCAGCAGTTTGTTCTCTATATTTAAAAGTATGTTTTTTGTCTTTGTTTCTTTGTTTTGTCTCTTAAATTCCATATATGAGTGGAATCATATGGTATTTGTCTTTCTCTAACTGATTTATTTCCCTTAGCATTATACCCTCTAGTTCTATCCATGTTGTTACAAATAGCAAGATTTCATGTTTTAATGGCTGAGTAATTTCCCATTGTGTGTATGTGTGTATATATATATATATATATATATATACTGTATGTATATATGTATACACACACACACACACACAGACACACCACATCTTTATTCATTCATCAGTTGATGGACACTTGAGCTGTCTCCATATCTTGGCTATTGTAAGTAATGCTACAATATATAATTTTGAATTAGAATTTTTATCATTTTTGTGTAAATACCCAGTAGTGTGATTGCTGGATCTATAAGAATTATATTTTTAATTTTTTGAGGGACCTCCATACTGTCTTCCACAGTAGCTACACTAGTTTGCATTCCTACCAACAGTACACAAGGGTTCCTTTTTCTTCACACCCTTGCCAACACTTGTTTCATATGTTTTCAATTTTAGCCATTCTAACAGATGTGAAGTGATATCTCATTGAGGTTTTGATTTGCATTTCCATGATGGTATGTGATGTTGAGCATCTTTTCATGTGTCTTTTGGTCATCTGTATGTCTTCTTTGAAGAAGTGTCTGTTCATGTCTTCTGCCCATTTTTTAAATTGGATTTATTTGCTTTTTTAATGTTTATTTATTTTTGAGAGACAGAAAGAGAGAGAGAGAGAGAGAGAAGGTGGGGGAGGGGCAGAGAGAAAGGGAACAGAAGCTCTGCAGCAGGCTCCATGCTGACAGCAGACAGCCTGATGTGGGGCTCGAACTTGTAAACTGTGACATCATGACCTGAGCTGAAGCTGGATGCTTAACTGACTGAGCCACCCAGGCACCCTGGATTATTAGTCTTTTTTGGGTGTTGAGTTGTATAAATTCTTTATGTATTTTGGTTACTAATCTTTTATCAGATATGCCATATGTCATTTGCAAATGTCTTCTTGATTCAGTAGTCATCTGTTTGTTTTATACATTGTTTCCTTGCTGTGCAAAAGTTTTTATTTTGATGTAGTCCAAATAGTTTATTTTTGGTTTTGTTTCCCTTGCCTTAGAAAATATATCTAGAAAAACATTGCTGTGTCTTATGTCAGAGAAATTACTGCCTGTGCTCCCTTCTATGATTTTTATGGTTTCTTGTCTCATGTTTAGGTCCTTAAGCCATTTTGAATTGATTTTTGTGTATGGTATAAAAAAGTGACCCAGTTTCATTCTTTTGCATGTAGCAGTCTAGTTTTCCCAACACCATTTATTGAAAAGGCTATCTTTTCTCCATTGTGTATTCTTGCCTCCTTTGTCAAAGATTAATTGACCATATGAGTGTAGGTTTATTTCTGGGCTCTCTATCCTGTTCCATTGATGTATGTGTCTATTTGGGGCCAGTACCAAACAGTTTTGATTATCACAGCTTTGTAGTTTATCTTGAAATCTGGGATTAAGATAGCTCCAGTTTTGTTCTTCCTTTTCAAGATTGCTTTGGCTATTCACAGTCTTTTGTTCCATACAAATACCAGGATTATTCTATTTCTGTTAAAATTGTTGTTGGTAGTTTGATAGAGATTGCATTAAATCTGTGATTTGCTTTGGGTTGTATGGACATTTTAACAATATTAATTCTTCCAATCCATGAGCATGGAATATCTTTCCATTTGTTTGTGTCACTTTTAATTTCTTTCATCAAGGTTTTATAACTTTCAGAGTGCAGATCTTTCACCTCCTTAGTTATGTCTATTCCTAGGTATTCCCCCCTCCCCCCCGCCCCGGTGCACTTGTAATGGGATTATTTCCTTAATTTCTCTTTCTGATACTTCATTATTAGTTCATAGAAATGCAATGGATCTCTGTGTATTGACGTTGTATCCTCAACCTACTGAATGCATTTATCAGTTCTAGTAGTTTTTTTTTTTTTTTTTTTTTATGGAATCCTTAGTGTTTTCCATATATAGTATCAAGTCACCTGCAAACAGTGAAAGTTTTATTTCTCCCTTACCTCTTTGGATGCCTTCTATTTCTTTTTGTTGTCTGATTGCTGTGGCTGGGATTTCTAGTACTGTGTTGACAAAAGTGGTGAGAGAGGACATCCTTGTCTTTTTCCTGATCTTAGAGGAAAAGCTTTCTGTCACCATTGAGTATGATGTTGCCTGTGGGTTTTTCATTCATGGCCTTTATCATGTGGAGGTATACACTCTCTAAACCTACTTGTTCAGGATTTTTATTATGAATGGATGTTGTACTTTGTCAAATGTTTTTTCTATATCTATTGAAATGATCATATGGTTTTTATCTTTTATATTGTTAATATGATATATCACATTGATTTATGAATTTTAAAGGGTGCTTCCATCACAGGTATAAATCCCACTTGATAGTGACAAATGATTTTTTAAATATATTGTTAGATTTGCTTTGCTGATACTGAGGATTTTTTTCATTTATGCTCATCAGAGATATTGTCCTGTAGTTTTATTTTTTTGTAGTGTCTTTGGTTTTAGTATCAGGGTGATGCTAGCCTCATAGAATAAATTTTGGAAGTTTTCCTTTCTCTTCTATTTTTTGGAACAGTTTGAGAAGAATAAGTATCAACTCTTCTTTAAATGTTTGGTAGAATTCACCTGTGAAGCCATCTGGTCTTAGAATTTTGGGAGTTTTTTGATTACTGGTTCAATTTCATTGGTAGTAATCAGTTAATTCAAATTTCTATTTCCTCCTGATTCTATTTTAGAAAATTATATGTTTCTAGGAATTTATTCATTTTTCTAGGTTGTCTAATTTGTTGCATATAACTTTCCATAGTATTCTCTTTTTATTCTGAGGTTTTGATTATTATTTTTCTTCCCTCATTACTGATTTTGAGTCTTTTGTTTCAATGAGTCTAGCTAAGGGTTTTTCAGTTTTGTTGATCTTTTCAAAAAAACCAGCTTCAGGTTTTATTGATCTGTTCTATTGTGTTTGTTTTTTAGGTGTGTATTTTATTTATACTGTTCTAATCTTTATTTCCTTCCCTTTACCGGTTTTGGGCTTTGTTTGTTCTCCTATATATATGTAAAGTTAGGTTGTTTTAGATTTTTCTTGCTTGAATGAATTTTTTCTAATGTACTTTAGAAATTTTTATCAAAAGTTTAAGATTCTCTGCTTTTTCATGTATTTACTTGATTTAAGGACAATGAAGTATAGTTATTATCTTTTTTTTTAAGTTTATTTATTTTGATATATAGATAGAAAGTGAGCGGGTGAGGGTAGAGTGAGGGAGAGAGAGAATTCAAAGCAGGCTGTGTGCTGTCAGCACAGAGCCTGATGTGGGGCTTGAACTTATGAACCATGAGATCTGACCTGAGCTGAAACCAAGAGTTGGATGCTTAGCCGACTGAGCCACCCAGGTGACCTAGGATAGTTATTCTTCAGAAAGAAACATCCATACATATATTTATTTCATGACATATTTATATTTTTAATTCACTAACAGTTAAGAGGACATATACATATACATTGTATAAATATATATATTTAACATATATAAATATATTTAATTGCATATATTTAAGTCATCAACACTAACATTAACAATTGTGAAAGACTTGTTAGAAGGAAATTTACCTTTATGTTTATCACATATTAAATTACATTCAGTGCTCAACATATTTTTTTAATTATAAGAATTCTTATTGCCTCTGATGGTTATTCATATAAGGCCAAAGCAATGTATTACAAAGCCTCATTTAAGATAATATCAAATATTTAGAGTTTTGGAGTGGTTTGAGGGAGGGATAACCCTACTTAGGATGCATTTTGAACAATGGCAATGAATATATGCAATAGAAAGTATTAAAAAGTTTATTAAATATTGGTATTAGAGGTTCTTTGGAAATGATGACAATTAATTAAAAATAGTTTTTCATAGATTTATTCATGCATTCCAAATTACTGATCTCATATTGAATGTGGTCAAATCAGTACCTAATAAATCACAAATCTGTCTACATAAGGAAGATTTTGTGTGTGGGGGGGGGAGTAGAAATAAACAAAATATTTACTCAGAAGAAATTTTGAAGTAAAACTCTCCATGCCCCATCTTTTATTTTTATCTTATGATTCAGAATTAGAGAAGATAATTAAATTATTCATGAGTCTATGGGAGGTTATCCGTTAATACCTGTCTGTAATTAATAGGGCCATATCTCAGTGCTTGGGACATTTAAGGCCTCAACAATATTAACTGAAAAAAAAAAAAAAGAAACAGTATTGGTTGAAACCAACAAAGATAACTGGACATGTCTTCTCTTCTTACTCCCCCAGAAGAACACTCCATAAGACAAAAGATAATTAAGGCCTAATCTGTAGCAAAAATGCTACAGTTTAATAAAAGATAAAAAGAAGTAATTTACTAATTCAGAAGAATCTTGAAATCATCTTAACTCCATTTATTTAAATTTTGAAATGTAAAGTTTTACCTCAGACTATGTGTGTTTGTTTTTGTGTATATTTGGTGTGTGTGTGTCTCTGTGTATTCATTTCTCACCTGGAGATTTTTTAAATTAAATTTTTGTGTTATTGTTTCAAAGCCATTTAAAAATCAGCATAAAAACTAGGTATTTTATGGATTGATGAACAACTCTTTAAAAATAGTTTTCAAAAAGTATTAAATATAAATTAATACTAATAGAAAGTTTTTCCTCTTAATGAAATGTATCATTGATCTGTAATCTGTAGCATTTTCAAAAAAGGATGATTGTCAGGCATCAGAATTTTCACAGAGAGAAATGTTTCTCTTAACATTCAGCACCTACTTTATATAGTGACAAAGTATTTCTCCAAATTTAACTTCAATTTCTTTAATACTTTACTGATTATTTACTGATTAACTGATTCTTAGAAAGCCACCTTAAAAGCTGAGAAAAATTTTGTCAATCAATTAAATTAGTCAATTTAACTAAAAAAACTTATTACACATAAAGTCTATTATTAACCAAATCTAGGATGCTCTATATACTGTAACAAAGCATTTTATATACAACTAAGGAAAAAATCTTCAAGTAAAACACAAATGCATCGTGATTTCAGAAATATGATTTTTAATATTTATGTATTTATTTTGACAGAGAGAGGCTGAGCAGGGGAGAGGCAGAAAGAAAGGGAGAGAGACAGAATTCCAAGCAGGCTCTACCCTAGTGCTGAGTCTGATACGAGGCGCCATGCCATGACACTGGGATCATGGCCTGAGTCGAAATCGAGTCCTATGCTTAACCAATTGAGCCACCCAGGTGCTCCGTGATTTCAGAAATATTAAAATAAGCTAAAATAATTGTCATTTAAATGTTGAAATAAAGCATTTGATGTATATATTTATATAAATATATGTAAAAGTGTGAATATATTAATTTATAAACATACATGTTGATATGTTAATATACTAATTGATATAAATGTATAAACATAATAGAAGCCATAAATTAAACAATAGAAAACAGTATATGCCCACATGACCCAGAATTACAGGGATAGTATATAGTTAAATCAAATTCTGTAATAAAAACTTTCTAAACTTTAATTTCATACTTCAATACTGTAGGAAAAAGTACATGGTTCATACACTGCACCATTCTTGAATTTTCTTCCTTTCCTTTCATTTCCTTTCGTTTCCTTTCGTTTCCTCTCCTTTCCTCTCCTTTCCTCTCCTTTCCTTTCCTTTCCTTTAGGGGTAGGGGCAATCAAGCTTCCCATCTAAGCCATTGCTACTTTTGGGTTTTTCTTTACAGCACTCCTTGTAAACTGATTTTACAGCCCCATCTAAAACATCTTTTGCCCTTTGCTCTTGAGTCACCTAACAAAACCTCCAAAACTGAAGAACTTTGTTATCTGGTAGTTACAGAAACTTACTGGAACAAAGGTGGTTTTTACCTCGGAGGTAAATGGCAAAACAGTCTAAGAATGTTAATATGCTGTTTCTCAAGGTGTGTACCTTGTTAGTTGAACCTGTGTGTGTGTGTGTGTGTGTGCGCGCGCGTGTGTGTCACAGATGTAGGTATGGTCCTTAAGGTTTGTATGTGTTTATATTTCATGGCAATATTTTTCTTTCTGACTGAAACTTAAAATGATATGTGCTGTCAAAATGATTTTGATGTCGTTACCTCAGATACAATGCCTAAGGGAACTAAACACTTAACTATGTACAGTCAATTTGCTTAAAGTTACAACTTAATGAGCCTCTCTAAGGAATATTTCTTTTAAAGACTTTTTAATAAATGAAACCAATCAGGAGGAAGTAACATTTAAAATTAATCAGAAATTCTGTCTAACCATTAAATCATTTTGAAAGACTCTCCTAACACCCATAACACTACATATTAGCTATTGCAATAAAGGTTTTTACAAGTACTAGGGGATTACAAAGAAGAGTCTGCTTAACTGCCTAGGAGACAGCAGAAGTCTTCTTAGAAAAGATAATATTCCAAATAAGAGCAAATAGTTTGTCTTATCAGACATTTATTCTTTGGATTAAAGCTATGTTTGAGTTCTATTGGAGAGCTAAATAGCACCTGAAAATAGGGTGGGATTTTTTTTTCATTTTTACTTTAAAAGTAATCACAGACTTTTAAACAGTTATATAAAATCAATGGAAAATAGTCCTCAGATTCACAGTAAAGGCTTATTTATAAAAATGAAGAACGAACTATGCATTTGTTTCAAAATATTTATTCTGTATTGTAGGTCGTTCTTTAGTGCTTCCAAATTTCTTAGGCAGAAGTAGGGACCAATGTGAACTAATAGTCAGTGACTAGTAGTCACAAGTCAGTGTCTCTTTGTTGAGTTCTAGTCTGTTTCCACTGATCTGGATTATAACAATCAGTTGAAATCCTCAAACCTTATATTGCAATAATTAATAAAATGTGGAAATGTCTTAGTGGTTGCTTTCATCTAGTGAACATCTTCATCGGATACAGAGAAAAACAGTCCCTTGATCACTTCTAAATCATATTTATAAGAATACTTTTGTTCCATATCGTTTTATCAGGCAATGTGTTATCTCCTTTGTGGGATGTGACAAAAATTTAACTTGCAATAAATATTTTATATCAGGGTTTAATAAAATCTCCCTGAAAAACTTGCTAGTACCTACTGCTTCCTGACTTCTGCCTCATTTTGCCTGCAATTTTCATTTTTTCTTCCTTGTTTTCTCCTTTCTCTTTGACCCAAACACTTTCCATTTGTGGAAGCCAGTGAACCCAGGTGAAGGAGAAGGAGCATTCCCACTTCTGGAGAATAAATCCAGTGGCGTTGGCTTTATCAATAAAAAAAAAAATGTATTTTAAAAACAGAAATCAGTGGGGCGCCTGTGTGGTTCAGTTGGTCAAGTAGCCAACTCTGATTTCCACTCAGGACATGATCTCACAGTTTGGTTCGTTAGATCGAGTCCCACATCAGGTTCTGTGCTGACAGCTGAGAGCCTGTTTAGATTCTTTCTGTACCTCTCTTTCTGCCCCTCCTCTGCTTGTGTTTTCTTTCTCTCTCAAAAATAAATTAATTAAAAACTTTTTTTTCTTAACATTTTAATTTATTTTTGAGAGACAGAGTGCAAGTAGGGAAGGGGCAGAGAGAGTGGGAGACACAGAATCTGAAACAAGCTCTGAGCTATCAGCTCAGAACCGGAGGCAGGGCTCCAACCCACAGAGCATGAGACCATGACCTGAGCTGAAGTCAGATGTTTAATTGACTGAGCCAAATAAATAAACTTTTAAAAAATTTAGCATGCATTTATGCTTATACACATACTAGTGTGGAATAACACTGCAGTAACAATGAATAATTCTAGAACAAAGGTCTTGATTTGTGAATACCATTTTCCAATAAAAATGTCTAGGGCTCTTTGGAAAAATGACCTTCTTCTGAACTGGGATGGGGATACTTTACTCCAGAGAGTAACGAAATCTTCCAAAACAAGATGGGAAAATGTCAAGAGGGAAAAGGCATAAACTCCATTTCCCTCATAAGCAAGTAGGTTCTCCATCAAAAATCATGACAAGCTGTGAACACAATGCAAAACAGATTAACCAAATACTTAAAAGGCAGTTTTTAAAGACATTTGGCATTGAAAAAGGGCAATGGTGCAGGGTAAATCTTCCATTTTTTTTCTTTCTTTTTTTTTTTAACAGCTTCTAACCTGAGGAAAAGACATGGTCGGCTCTGTGTGGGGAAGCTAAAACTCCCCCACCCCCCAAATCTATGAAATTCTTGAAAAAAAAAATGTTTGAGAAAGTGCATGTGTGTGCACAAGCAGGGGAGAGGCAGAGAGAGAATCCCAAGCAGGCTCTTCACTGTCAGCATAGAGCCTGACTGAGGGCTCAGTCTCATGAACCTTGAGATCACGACCAGAGCCAAAATCAAGAATTGGACACTTAACAGACTGAGCCACCCAGGTGCTCCTATAAAATCCTAATTAAAAAAAAAAGAAGAAAAAGAGGCTATAAATTGGGGCAATTACAGCTACTGCTCACATATGCACCCATGCCCTCCCTCAAAAACCAAAATTCTACCCATATTGTATGCTACTTGTACTTACTTTTACTTATCATTTATTACACCTTTCTTGGCTGTAGAGTTGAATGAATTCTTCAATGAGTTGAAGAATGCATGATGTTCCATCCTATGGAATATTACTATAAGTTATCAAATATTATTGAACATTTAGGTTTTATTTTTCAATACTGTTAGTAATATATCAATATATATATTTAAATATTTGTGATTATTCGACAGGTTGTGATATTCAGGTTGTGATCTTGCAATTTGTAGGATCAAACGTCACATCCAGCTCTGTGCTATCATCATGGAGCCTGCATGGGAGTATACCTCTCCCTCTCTCTCTGCCCCTCCTGGCACGCTCTCTCTCTCTCAAAATAATAAAAAATGAATAAAAAATACACAAAAATAATGTATCAGTATCTTTTCTGTAAGTACTTATTTTTTATCCAGTTATTTTTCTGAATATTATTTTCTCTAATTCTTTATTTTAAAAATTTCTCCCAGGTTACACTTTGGAATTAATCCTTTAAATTATTATCTTTTTTGAGCACCTGGGTGGCTCAGTCAGTTAAGTGTCTGACTTCAGGTCAGGTCATGATCTCACAGTTCATGGGTTTGAGCCCCACATCAGGCTCTGTGCTGACAGCTCAGAGCCTTGAGCCTGCTTGAGATTCTGTGTCTCTCCCCTTCTTCCCCTCCCCAGCTCACATTCTCTCTCTCTCTCTCAAAAATAAAAAAACATTTAAAAAATTAAAAATAATAAAATAAATAAATAATTATCTTTTTAAGATTTTAAGACCATTTTTAGAGCAATTCTAGATTCACATAAAAATTGGGACATGGGGTGCAGGGTGGCTCTGTCGGCTAAGCGTCCGACTTCAGCTCAGGTCATAATCTTATGGTTCATGAGTTTGAGCCCCGCATTGGGCTTTGTCCTCCCAATGTAGAACCCACTTTGTATCTTCTATCTTCCTCTCTCTCTTTCCCTCCCCTGCTCGTTCTCATTCTCTCTGTCTCAAAAATAAAGAAACATTAGTTCTGTTTTTTTTTTAATTGCAGGGAAAGTACAGAGATTTCCCATGTACATCCTGAGTCTATAGTGCATACCGTCTCACCTTATCAACATCCACCACTTGAGTTGTATGCTTGTTGCAACTGAACCTACATTGACATATCATTATCACCCAAAACCCATAGTTTACATTATGGTTCAGCCTTCATGTTGTACACTGTATGGGTTTGGACATATATAAGGACATATATCCATCATTATTGTATCCTAGGTTTTCACTGTTCTAAAAATCCTCTCTCCAACTAGTCATCTTTCCCCTACCCCAACCCCTAGCAACCACTGACCCTTTTACTATCTTGATAGTTTTACCTTTTCCAAGATATCCTATAGTTGGAATCCTATAATAAATAGCCTTTTCAGATTGGCTTCTTTCATTTAGAAATATGCACTTAAGTTCCTCCATGTCCTTTGTGGCTCTTCCCCCTGTCCCCACCCCACAACTAAATAATATAACATTATTTATGCATTCACCTACTGAAGGTATGGTCTTCCATAGCTAGAGTATTCCCACTAGCAATGAATGAGAGTTCTTGTTTCTCCACATCCTTGTCAGGGTTTGGTGTTTTCAGTGTTTTGGATCTTGGTCTTTCTAATAGGCGAGTGGCAGTGTCACATTGTTTTAAATTTCATTTCTTGGTTGATATAGTATGCAAAGCATCTTTTCTTATGTTTATTTGCCATCTGTATATCTTTGGTGAGGTGTCAATTAAGGTTTCTGGTTCATTTTTTAATTAAGTTGTTTCTTCAGAGTTTGAGTTCTTTGAATATTTTAGTTAACAGTCATTTATTAGATGTGTCTTTTGCAATTATTTTTCCCAGTCTGTCACTTGTTTTCTCATTCTGTTGACATTATCTTTCACAGACCAGAAGTTTTTAATTTTAATGAAGTTTAGCTTATCAATTATTTATTTCATGGACCATGCCTTTGGTGTGGTATCTGAAAAGGTGCCACAATATCCAAGGTCATGTGGGTTTTCTCTTATGTTATTTTTTAGGAGTTTCATAGGTTTTTATTTTAAATTTAGATCTATGATCCAATATAAGTAATTTTTAAGGGTATAAGATCTCTTTTCTAGATATTTCTTTTTTTTTTTTTTTTTGCATGTGAATATCTAGTTGTTCCAGCAACATTTGTTGAAAGGACCACTTTGATCCATTGTGTTGCCTTTGCTCAAAGATTAACTAAATTTATTTATGGGGATCTATATCTGGGCTTTATTGATTCCATAAATTATTTATTCTTTTTCCAATAACATGATGTCTAGATTACTGTAGATTTATAGTTTTAAAGTTGGATAGTGTCAGTCTTTGAATTTCTTCAGTACTTTGTTAGCCTCTGGGTCTTTTGGCTCTCCGTATAATCTTCAGAATCAGTTTGTCAATATCCATAAAATAACAAACTGGTATTTTGATTGGAAGTACATTGAATCCATACATCAAGTTGGTTAGAACTGATGTCTTGACAATACTGAGTCTATCCATGAACATCAAATATTTCCCCATTTAGTTCTTTGATTTCATTCCTTAGAGTTTTATAGTTTTTCTTATATAGATCTTACACATATTTTATTAGATTTATACCTGAGTATATGTTTTGGGGTGCTAATGTAGATGTTGTGTTTTTAATTTAAAATTCCATTTGTTTGTTGCTGGTATATAGGAAGGCAATCAACTTTTGTATGTTAACATCATACAGTTGACCTTTGTGTTTGTGCAACCAAGGATTTGGGGACACTGACCCCCATGTAGCTGAATATTCATGTATAACTTTTGACTTCCCCAAAACTTAATAGCGTTTTATTGACGAGAAACATTACCAATAACATATGTAGTCAATACATTTTTTTATGTTATGTGTTTTATAGTGTAATGTTGGAATAAAGTAAGCCAGAGAAAAGAAAATTTTATTTAAAAAATTATAAGAAAGAGAAAATATGTTTATAGTACTGTACTGTATTTAATGAAAACAATTCACAAATAAGTGTACTGGTGTAGTTCAAACCCATGTTGCTCAACATGTATTCTGAAAAATTGCTATAATCATTTATTAGTTCCAGGAATTTTTTGTTGATCCTTTCATATTTTATACATAGACACCCTGTCATCCACTAAAACATAACAAAACTGTTTACTTGTTCCTTTCCAATCTTTATAGCTTTTATTTCCTTTTCTTGTCTTACTGTGTTAGGTAGGATTTTCAATATAATACTAAATAGGGGTTATTAGAGGAGAGACATCCTTGCCTTGTACTAGATCTTAGTGAAAAAGTTTCACAATTCTATTAAGTATGACGTTAGCTATAGCTTTTTGGTTTTTTTTGGTTTATATTAACAAGTTGCGGAAGTTCCCCTCTATTCCTAGTTAACTGAGAGTTTTCATCATGAATGAGTATAAATTTTGTCAAATTCTTTTTCTGTATCTATTGATATAGTCATGTAGGTATTTTTTATTTTCCTTTTGTAGCCTGATAATGTAATGGATTATGTTGAATGACTTTGGAATATTGAACCAGTCTTGTATATCTGGGATATATCCCACATGGTCACAGTGTTTAAAATCTCGTTTGTTTGTTTGTTTGTTTGTTTTGCATCCATATTCATGACAGATATTGATCTATAGTTTTGTTTTCTGGTAATGTCTTTACCTTTTTTAGTATTAGGGAAATGACCTCATAGAAAGAATTAGGAAGTATTTCCTCTGCTTCTGTCCTCTGAAAGAGGTAGTAGAGAATTGGTATAATTTCTAAAACGTTTGTAGAATTCATCAGTGAACACCTCTGAGTCTGGTTCTTTCTGTTTTATAAGGTTATTAATTATTGGGTCAATTTATTTAATTGACATATGCTTATTCATATTGTTGACTTATCCTTGTGTGCGTTTTGGGAAACTGTATCTTTCAAGAAAGCCATCCATTTCATCTAGGTTATCAAATTTGTTTCCTTTTTTTTTTTTTTTTTTTTTTGAGTTTACTTATTTATTTTGAGAGAGAGACAGAGTGTGCACAGGAGGGGTAGAGACACAAGAGAGAGAGAATCCCAAGCTGGCTCTTCACTGTCAGCATAGAGCCCATTATGGGGCTCAAACTCATGAAACATGAGATCATGAACTGAGCTGAAATCAAGAGTCAGTTGCTGAACTGACTAATCCACCCAGGCTCCCTGTCCTTATTATTCTTTTAATGTTAATGGAACTATAGTGATAGCCCCTCGTTCATATCTTATATTAGCAATTTATGTACTTTTTTTTCCTCTGTCTTCATTAGTCAAGCAAAGGGCTTATAAGTTTTATCATTTATATGATTTCATTGATTTCATCTGTTGATTTCTTGTTTTCAATTTGTTTTCTTATTCTTATTTCTTTCCTACTGCTTACTTTGGATTTATTTTGCTCTTTTTCTTAGGTTATCAATTTTTACATATTTCTTCTTTTCTAATATATGCATTCAGTACAATTTCCCCCTAACCACTGCTGGATCCCGTGAATTTTGATAACTTGTGTGTTCATTTTCATTTAGTTAAAAATATTTTTAAATTTCTTTTCAGGTTTATTTTGAAATATATTTAGATGTTTTTAGAAGTATTTAGAAGTGTATTTAGTCTTCATATATTTTGGAATTATTTAGTTATCATTTTGTTATTGATTTCTAGTTTAATTCTACTGTGGTCTGAGGTTGAGAAGAATGTGTATTTTGCTGCTGTTGGATGAAATAGTCTATAGATGTTAATTGTATCCAGTGATAGGTGTTGTCCAGTTGAACTATATCCTTCAAAATTTTTGCCTACTGAATCTGTCTGCTTCTGATAGAGGGGTGTTGAAGTCGCCAACTATGAGATCTGATTCATTTTTGTTTTTCTCTTCTCAGTTATATTAGCTTTTACTTCACATAGTTTGTAGTTTTGTTGTAAGGTGCATATGCATTAAATATTGTTATATCTTCCTGGAGAATCAATTCGTTTATCATTTTATAATGCCCTTCTTTATTCCTGATAATTTTCTTTGCTTTGAAGTCTGTTCTGTCTGAAACTAATATAGCTACACTAACTTTGTCTTGATTAGTGTTAGCATGGTATATCTTCTTTTACTATTAACTTATGTGCTTATATTTAAAGTGGGTTTCTTGTAAACAAAACACAGTTGGGTCTTGTTTATTGATTCAGTCTGGCAATCTATAGTTTACTTGGTACATTTAGACAATTGCTATTCAAAGTGAGTATTGATATAGTTGGAATAATAGTTATCATATTTGTTACCATTTTCTATTTGTTGCCCTTTTTATATTCCTTTTTTTGTCTTCCATTCTTTTTCTGCCTTTTGTGGTTTTAATTTAGCATATTATGATTTTTATCTCCTTTCTTATAGTAATTATGCTTCTTATTGTAAATTTCTTTTAGTGGTTGCCCTAGAGTTTGCAATACACATTTATAGCTAATCCAAATCCACTTTCATATAACACTATACCATTTCAGGGTAGTGTTACTGCTTCGTAAAAAAAAAAAATACTAATTCCTCTCTCCTCATACCATTGCTGTCATTTATTTTACTTATATATTTGTGTTTACTTACATAATCAAATATATTTGAGTTCAAATCAACTGTTCGAATTTGCTGAAGAAATACCCCTATCATTAGCAAAAATAAGCTATTGAACAAAAACCTGTTAGAATGGTGGCCATAGAAGCTGAAATCCACTAAAGACTGTAAAAACTTCCCTGACAAATCAACTGGCCCTGAAAATGGATGGTGCTTGAGAGTAGGGCCCATAGCCAGCTACTGCTGACAGTCAGTGACGCACAAGAGGGATAACAGTGGGTGGGCCCCCCATGTCTTCTAACCCCCACACATGGACAGTGAACTGTGGGTAAGAGGGCTGTTGTGGTGAGCCTTGAAACCTAGGGAGTGAGTGGGCCTGGGCAGACCTGCTTCAGGTGTAAATCTTGGTCAGAGTAGCAAATATTCAAATGAGAACTTTGAAGACCAAAGTAGAAAAGGGTTCTATATACATAAGTTAAATATGTGTGCATCCATAAACAAAAACATTGTTAGTATTATTACCTTGAGCAAATTGAAATATGTTAAATCAGTTAAGAATACAAATCAAAGGTTTTATTTTACTTTCACTTGTTTTTTCTTTTACATTCTTCCTTCATGTAGACCCAGGTCTCTGACCTATGTTATTTCCCCTATTTCTACAGAATTTAACATTTCTTGCAAGCCAAGTCTACTAGCAACAAATTACCTCAATATTGGTGGTCTGAGAAAAATATTTATTTCTCTTTAACTCTTGCAGGATAACTTTTCTGGGTACAGAATTTTGGATTGGTAGGCATTTTTCTCTCAATAATTTAAATATTTAACTCCACTCTCTTGTTGCCTGTGTTTCTGAGGAGAAATCAGGTGTAATTGCTATCTTTATTCCTCTATTGGTAAGTTGTTTTGTCTTTTGACTTCTTTCAGGATTTTTTTTTTTATCTTTGATTTTCTGATTTTCTGTAGTTTGAAAATCCTATGCCATATGTCTTTTTTTTCCATTTATCCTGCTCAGTGTTCTCTATACTTCTTGGATTTTTGATTGGATGCCTGACATTAATTTGGCAAAATCCTCAGGCATTATTGTTTGACATACTCCTTTTCCTTTCTTCTTTTGATAGTTGCACTATGTATTTGTCATACCTTTTACAGTTATCCCACAGTCCTTGGATATTTTTTTTGTCTTTGTTCTCCTTGCTTTTCAGGTGTTTAGGATTCTGTTGATATGTATCCTGTGGCTCAGAGATTCTTTCCTCAGCTGTGTCCAATCTACTAATGCCCTTCAAAGAATACCTTCTTTATTTCTGTTAGTGTTTTTCATTTCTAGCAATACTTACTAGCTCTGCCTTAGCATTTCCATCTCTTTGCTATATTGCCCATTTGTCGACTTTATCCATTATAGACTTTATCATAATAATCATAGTTGTTTTAAACCACAAATCTGATAATTCTAATATCCCTGCTATATCTGGTACTGATGTTTTCTTTATCCCTCCCAGTTGTTGGGGTTTTGTTTTGTTTTATTTTATTTGCCTTTTGGATATGCCATACAATCTTTTCTTGACAGCTGGACATTATGTATTAGGCAAAAGGAACTGTTGAAAATAAGCATTTAGTAATCAGGTGGTAAGGTGTGAGTGGAGGGGAAGCTTCCTCTACTACTATGATTAGGCCTCAGTCTTTCAGTGTGTCTATGCCTCTGGGCTGTGAACTTCATAAATTTCTCAGTTCTTTTCCTCATCTCTCTCGAGATGAGACAGGATAACTAGAATGGAGTGGAGTTGGGTATTTTCCTTCTCCTAACTGGAAGACTAGGGCCAGATGGAGTTGTTAATTCCCTTCCCCCAGGCCAGCAGGTTAGGCTCTCATTAAATTAGTTTCCCCCTATGGCAGGCCTTGTTGAGAAGGAAAGCATGTTCTAGCACATTTCAAGATGGTTCTTCCCCCGCTCTCCCTGGTGGAAGCACATGGGGATTTTCTTTCAATATTTACATGAGAACCTGGTTGAGCTACTGAAGGTAAATCTCACAGTATTATGGGGGCTTCCCTGTTAATGGTTCCCCTTGGATTTTTTAACACAGATTTGTTTACATTGGACCTTCAGCAATTTGTCATTTATTTTTCAGGCTTTCTACTCTTACACTGGGTCCTGTGATGATTTCCCCTTGTGAGTCGCTGCTCTGGTAAGCCATGAGGAATCCTCCTTTCTGTCTCTTCCATTTGGGGGCAGTGGTTTTACCTGTGTCTTCCATCTTTTATGGATCCAAGAAGGGTTGTTGATTGTTCAGTCTGTTTAGCTTTTTATTTATTATGAGAAAAGAATGGCAACTTCCAAGCTCCTTACCAGAAACTGGAAAACTAAAGCATGTTTTATCATAAAAATGGTATTCTACCTATAATAAAAAGCTAATGTGATTATCCAGAATTAGTGCACCTTATTTATAAATCAGAAAATACCAAAACAGTAACATCTCCTTAGATGATACAGCTTATTTCTATAATTAAGTGCCCTTGAGAGTTGCCAGCTCTAGTGGTTTGCTTCTTTATTCAGACACAGATTTATTATGAAGTCCTTAAGTAGCACGTAATTTAAGTTGGTAACTGCATATACTGTGGTATGTCCCTGTGGAGCTGGGATTCATTTTAATTTAAGATCTGCAAAGCGATGTCAAGTGTTTTATGCCAGACTCAGGCTAGCAATAACCAATGGAATGGCTAGACCAGCTTTGGGGTTCTTAAGATTGCAATACACCCTCAGCAATAACTGTAAAGAAACTTTTGAAAAACAAACAAAAGAAGGTTTAATTACACACTGGTTCTGGAATGCACATGACCTACCTGGGGCCACCCAGTAAGATCTCTGCTAGAAAAAAAGAGTGCGGCCTGGTTTTCTGATTTTATTCGGGTGAAAGGTGAGGGCATAGGGTTTTGCAGACTCACTTTTTTATTGGTGAATTTGAAACATAAGAATGGGAATTTAAAGTTTGGAAAGAGAAACAGGTGGTTCAAATGATCAGTTATGGAAATCAACCAAGACTGCTGAATCAAAGGAATGGTGTGGGGGGGGGGGGCAGTGGGTGCTGGTGGGATGGGGTCTTTATCTCATCCTGTGGCTATGGCTGGCAATATAGTTATTTGAGATAGCTGTCTTTTGAAGTTGGTGCTTCAATAATCAAAACATCAGTCAGGCACTTGCATTACAAGAAAGGAAAAACAACTTTCAAGGCTTATATTATATCAAGATTTTCACAATTAGCTATATGTTTTAGGATGTAATACCCATGTATTATTCCTACACACTTTGGCACATGCACATGGGAAAACTGAGAAAAATTGGACATACGGCTTCAGTGACTGCTTTTCACTTGGATGTTGATGTGAGAATGCTACATAGAGATTAGTTCTGCACAATCTCAAGACTTGACATATTTTTAGCAACCCTCAGGGACTACAAATTAGAGTAGAATAATAACTGGTTTCTCTATCCTAACACAAAAGCATTAAAATACTATAAAAGCCTTTTGCAAATACTATAAAAGCCTTTCTATTGGAAAAATCAACTTACCTACAACTAACCTTCAGTTAGAATGATTTTTTAAATGTTTACTTATTTTCAGAGAGGAGAGAGAGAGCACTAGCAGGGGAGGGCAGAGAGAAAGGGTGAGAGAATCCCAAGCAGGGTCTGTCCTGTCAGTGTGGAGCCCAAAGAGAAGCTCGATCCCACAAACCATGAGAAATCAAGTCAGTCACTTAATTGAGCCATCTAGATGCCCTTAGAATGAATTTTTGTGTGTGTGTATGTGTGTGTGTGTGTGTGTGTGTGTGTGTGCGTGTGCGATAAGCTTTTATATTTGTTAAGAGAATTAAAACTCTAGAATATGGGCATCAGAAATACAGGAAGGGAAGGTCTTAATTGGTCCACCTCTTATGCTGATTCAGGTTTTCTCTAAAACCTCCAGACTGTTTGAGTATCTCCGGTGACTGTGAATCCCCAGTCTCGCTAACCAGTTATTTTCAGTTTTTAGACAGCTCTGATTTCGTAGATAGGGTTTCATCATATTGAAATATGAATTTACTACCCATAACTTCCAGCTGCCCCTCTAAATAGAACAGTCTCATGCCTGTCTACAGGGTCTCCTATTATAAGGTAAATGTCCATGAGCATTTAAAATTATTTTCATATTTTTTCTATGAACCTCTTTGTAGATTACTATGCCTTCAAAACCTTTATGCTCTTCTCCAAGAAAAGGAGTCCCTAAGTGTGATTGTCCTAAAATGTGATCATCCTTAAAAAGACATAGGAAAGTACAGATTTATAGAGGTAGTTTTCTTTTTTTAAATTTCTGATCATTGTACCTTGTGAAAGTTGATCTTCCTTCGTAGGCCTCATTTTCCTAGGGCATAATATGGGGATGATAATGGTAGTACATCCACCTATGAGTTTGAATTGAGACCAGGATCATACCTATCTTATAGTGTTTATCACAGTTATGTATGATTTAAATAATCAAAGCCATTCCAGTCGCATTATAGGAGACTTAAATGTTCACTGTTATTCATTAAGTAAATATTTATCAAGTACTTTCATAAGTGCTTTCTGTGTAGTAAGGATTCCACAGTGATCAGAATAAATTCTCTTCACACAGATTACATTCTAGTAGACTTATATTCAGCAATTCTCAAGTATGTATAGAGATTAGAATGTATCTTGGCATATAGAAATATTTTCTCATTTTGTCTGTGTTTAATTTTTCTGGACCTGAATGCAGTAGTGTGTGTGTGTGTGTGTGTGTGTGTGTGTGTGTATGAGAGATAAATATATGTGCTGTCTAGGCCATTGTCCTAATATTTGGATTTCCTTTCAGAAATTATTCTATTTACATGCCATTTCTAATCAAAGAAATAGACAATTTTAAAATTTAAATTTCACGATTTAGCTTAAAAAAAAAAAGACCCAAATCATTGTTTGATGGGACCCTCTCCCATTAAGGATAAGTGAAAAACTGCATGGGTGGCCGAAGGCCACAGAGTGGGTCAAACCAAAATTAGAGTTTAGATGCTCTGATGGATCAGGAATGATATTTACCTATTATTATGCATAAGCATAATCAGTGGCATTCATGATGAGAAAAATCTGTCAGCCTAAGCACAGGTCGCTTCTTCCAGATCAACATTGTTCTATTAGCACACTGAGTAGACTAATCCACTTAGACCATCACCAAATTCCCATTTCTCCTTAAGGGTTCCCTGAAAAGACTTCTACACATGGTCTCTGAGATCTAGATACACTTGTTAGATTTCACTGAAGAAATACTAACAGTCAATTAATTAAAATTAGAATTATTAGCACTAATGTCTTCATCCTTAAATTCATATAAGAGGTTATGAACACTGGCATGAATCAGGCATCAGAAAAATCGTGTGATTTAAAGTATTATAGAAGATAAGAGTTCTTGGCAAGTTCATTTAATTAAAGTCTAGCGGCCTTAATATTACTGTAAACAATGGAGTTTAGAAGCCTAGTTCTGAGCTTCCAAAATTGAACCAATAAACTTGGAACCTAAAATTATTCAGGATTTTTGTATGCTTCCATTTCTAATTGAGAACATAGTTGGATTAAATAGAATAGAAAAATGAAACAAAAAAAGGATACCTCTAGCCACAGAGAACATAATTGCGTAGAAATGGATAATGAACCATTTTTATTTTATGACCTATGTGTTCTATTAGCTCAAAATTAGGAGAACCAAAAAGGGAATTTCTGTAAGAAATTTGTTTACCATTTATGTACAGGCATGCTTGGGGATATATGGCATGGTTTAGCTAAGTAAATAAAATGTAAGAAAGAATAATGAAGAGTGAAGAGGAGGGAATATTGTATACTAATTGTTCCAAGAGAAAAGTTGAAATGAAAGGTATGAGGAAAGGTATAAAAATAATTTATAAAAAATTGGTGATAAATTTCTATTAAAAATGTTTCCTATTTGAAAGAAGTCACTCTGAGGAACCTAACTTTGTCTCTATCAAAATTTCCTTCATAGGCTTTAAATATTCTTTCTGGCAGATTTCATGAATATTACTTTTTTTGTCCTCACTCTCACACTCTTTAAATCAACTTTAATGTCAATTTGGAAGTTGGATTCTAAAATAGTAGTCATATACATAATTTATTTGTAATTTTTCCAGCTTTTACAATGATTCTGTCAATTCCTTATGTTTAAGAACCTCTTTGAGGATTTAATATCTTACCTTCAGAAAAAACAAAATTTCTTAATATGTGCTGGTTGTTGATCCAAGCAATTAAGTTAAATATGACTGCAGCCACACTTTTATTACTGCTTATTTTTAGGACAGATGTATCCACTAATCAAATATTGTATAAATTTACTATTTAATTACTAAACTACTTAATGAATATTATCCTTAAGAATATGAATACTGTCACAACTGCCTCTTTCCTATGTTATACAAAGATCAATATCATTCAGAATTTTTTCAGAATATCATGAATACAGACTGCGCTGTATAGGATTACGTAAAAAAGCCTATGTTGCTGAAAGATTAATTTGCTTTTGACTTTGACAAATGTCTTTTAGGGCATATGTCTTTGTTAGTGACCACCTTATGGCTAATTACCATGGAAATATTAAAATTCGGGTTTCTCAATTTATCTTAAACATGGCTCTGAACAGTATCATTCCCACATCCTATCTTTCTAACCCCTAATATTTCTTTAATTTTTATTTTTTTAAGTTTATTTTGAGAGAAAGAGAGAGAATGGGAGAGAGAATCCCAACAGGCTCTGCAGGGTCAGAGCAAAGTCTGCTACGGGGCTCAAACTCACAAAACCATGAGATCATGACCTGAGCTGAAATCAAGAGTTGGACTGAGCCCCAATATTCTTTTTTTTTTTAAGTTTGTTTGTTCATTTTGAGAGAGGAAGAGAGAGTATGTGAATGTATGTGGGAGGGGCACAGAGGGGGTTGGGGGAGAGAGAATCCCAAGCAGGCTCTGCACTGTCATCACAGAGCCCAAGGCCCAATGCAGTACTCAAACTCAGGAACTGTGAGATCATGACCTAAGCCAAAACCAAGAGTCACACACTTAACCAACTGAGCCACCCAGGTGCCTCATGATATTCTCAGTACAAGAAATCAAGACAGTTGTTTTGAGCTGGTAATTCTTTATGGTAGATAAATTCTAGAAAAGCAATTTAGGTATGGTTGATCCAGAGAACTGAGATGTTTAGACAGTCAATAGAAAAATCAAAAACAAAAGACCTATGAGGTTTTTACCTTATCTTTTCTCAACATTTCAACTTGGTCTGAATCCTTTCTCCGGTATCAGTGACTTCAAACCTAGATTTACTGTCTTAGCAGGAATGTCTAGCCAACAGTAGTGGAAAACTACTATGTTGACACAAGTAGGTACCATAAGGCCAGGAATTGGTCAACATTTAGCTTTTCTCCTGTTGATCAAATTCCATATCCAAATTCCCTTTGACATATCTCTACCCATGGAACCTTATACCATTTTTATTTATGGCATTTAAAATGTTTTCCAACTACACTATTTCTATTAATCAACAGCTGTTGGTTTTTAATTTTTAGAGGGTCAAAAATTCTAGGGCTAATTACTTTTAATTTTACATCAATTAACTAATTTCCAGCCCAACGGTGTCCCCTGTCATTAAAGTGTGAGGAGTATCTTTTAATAGCCTCACCCCAGCTGGCTCTACTGAGGACATAATCATACTTAATCCAGCTTAAAAATCTGTTTATATATTTTCCCCCATTGTATAAATTCCAAATGATATATATGAACTTTTTTAATGCCATTAATAGGTATAGCCCTTATCCCAAGAAGTACATTTGGTAACCAAAAAGTTCAGATGGTTATAGGGTAAAATGTATGAAAGCCACTTAGAACCACTTAAATTTAGGGATTGGAATGAAGAACAAATACCACTAAGGTCAGTGATGTTTGCTATATATATGTTGGGTACCTTTTTCTTTTTTTAAAGTTTATTTTCTGAGAGAGACAGAAAGCACAGGGAGAAGGGTAGAGAGAGAGGAGAGAGGGAATCCCAAGTAGGCTCCTCACTATGCTATTAGCACAGAGCCCAGCATAGGACTGGGGTTCAATCCCATTAACTGTGAGCTCATGACCTAGGCCAAAATCAAGTGGGACACTTAACCGACTGAGCCACCTAGGTGCCCCACCTAGGGTACTTCTTAAGAAACTAAGTTTTACCTTATTCAAAGAAATGAAGTAATATGAATTAAAAGAAAAAAGCCCCATGTAATAAGTTATTTGTACTTTATACATGCTTTTAAGTTTTAAGGAACCAATTGTAATAGGTCTATCTCAAGTAAAATTACAATCATCATTGCTCAAAGTTTATGGTGAAATGTTATGATCAAGAGTAGAAAACAGAACAAATAACAAGAGTTACAATTTATTAAAATAGTTAAATTTGCCTTTATCAAGTTGGTATATAAAATGTCATAATGGTTACACAAATAGATCCCTACTTAATTGTCTCTTACAATACAGCCTAATTCTAAATGTTTCATAAGATGCCCTTAAAGTGTTTTTGTCACTGAAAGAATTAAACACATTAAAAAATGTATATTTTACCATGCAATGACTACTCCTAAGTAACTCTAGAACTACTAAAACTGATACCAATATGTTTAGAAAATATTTTTGAAGCTCTTACTCATAAGACAAATGATCTACAATTTATATGAACACTAGACTTTTTAGACATTGAAAAATATCATCTTATAAATACCATAGATTCTTGTGGTAGAGAAAGGGGAAGAATAATTTTATGCCTATCCTATCTTCCACATTTGAAAAATAATCAATCCTACTTGGCAGCAAAAGGACTTTATGAAATCTATGCTCTAAACCAATAGGGCATATTCCCCCAGAGCACCCTTTCAATTTCATTCCCAATCCTATAGGGGGGATTAGTGTAGCTTTATCCTCTGATAGACAGATCTATCTTTTAGGATGTGGAGACTTAACATTTAATAGACAGGATCTGTGCAGTCAGCTAGAGCTAAAGCGTATTTATATAGTAAGGAAGTATATATTTTTTTTCATTTCCTCATAATAGGTCTGTTAAACACATTATGTTACATTTCATCTCCTGCTTTTATTTTAAACACTAAGAGACTGGAGGTTTTCACAATAATTCCAGTATAATGTCCTCCGTATGAAGAAACATAAGTTTAAATAAAATGCAGCATGATATTAGGGCTGTGTATGTTCTGTGTTGTGAAGGAGGACAGATGCTGAGTATCTCCTGGGATAGATGGGGAGTTTTCCCAACCATACCAAGGCCTTCAACTGGGAAAATCTAATATCTATCGTTTGAAAGTTGGGGTCATGAAGGTGATTCATTTAATAGCTATGCCTGTGTGTTGAAAGTGAAGAAAACTTCTAAGGAGGAAATATGGAATAGAAAACTAGATGAAATGTCTAAAATTACAAAAAGCCTAAAAGCTCAGATTTCCCCTTATCACAGAGAGGTAGTTCGTAGTTAAACTGATACATAGCTGAAAATAATATCTAATGGCAGGTTATCCTGGCTTGATTTAAGGTAATGAGCCATGGACCAGAATTCTGTTTGTTCTATTCATTCAAAAACAAGTTTAAGTTCTGTTATTTTTCTCCGGATCCTGGAATAAGTATAGAGTCAGACGTACCTCTTCACTCATAGTGTCTGGTGTTAGAAGCAAAAATGTATACAATAATTTTGAAAATGTAATTCTCTTTAACATAGAGCATATATATCACATTAGCATTAAGATTTATGTGATGGAATGAGTGATTTTGTGGACTAAGAAAAGAAATGGAAATAGAAAGGAAATGGGCACATGGAATTTGGAATTTTTGGTAGGTTTCAATTATTCAATAGGTTTCATTTTTTGACTAAATTTTAATTCATCGAAACATAATGTGACATTTGTTTTCTTTGACTGATTTTTTCTATTAGATTTATGCAGAGAAAATGATCAAAAATACAGAAATTAAAATCTCAATTCGGGGAGCTGGGTGGCTCAGTCAGTTAAGCGTCCGACTTCAGCTCAGGTCATGATCTCACGGTTCGTGGGTTCGAGCCCTGAGTGGGGCTCCGTGCTGACAGCTCAGAGCCTGGAGCCTGTTTTGGATTCTGTGTCTCCCTCTCTCTCTGACCCTTCCCCCCCCCCCTTCATGCTCTGTCTCTCTCTGTCTCAAAAATAAATAAATGTTAAAAAAATTAAAAAAAAATAAAATAAAATCTCAATTCATTTGGACAAAATACGAGTTGTAGTACAGTTATATAAGTGGGGAATAGGCAGTAACAGTAGCAGCAATAAAGAATACGGTGCATGCTCCTAAAATTCTAAGAAGGTAAAATTAGAATGATTGGTAATAGGCTAGAGAAGGAGGGGGAAAACTCCAGGATGAATCTCAATGGATGGTGTGAACTTGACAATGAAAAAAAATATATAGAAAATAAATACCAAGATACTGAAAAATGATGAGTTTATCTTTAAAGATGTTAAGAATAAAGTGTCAGCACCTAGGACATAGTAGTACCTCACATCATTGTCAGATAAATGACAAACTAGCTGGAGATGTCTTACAGGAAACCAGGCCCATAAATCTGGGCTTGAAGAAGGAAAAAGAAAGTATATATGGGATAGTTAGACCTAAATGAGTCACGAGAGCAAACAAGTAGCAAAATTTGTGATTTGGAGCTATCCAACATTTAACTGCCCTTCTTAAATGGAGGACAATCCATTAAATGTGATACTGAGGGGACATAGTGATATCACTCCTTCCTCAGGACATGAAAGAGAAAGCTTCTCTCATTGTCTGCCTCCTGGCAGCACGTGGTCAAAATTCAAATACCTAAATGAGTTGTTGTTGGTGGTGGTGTTGTTTTGGGTTTTTTTGTTTGTTTTTTTTTGTTTGTTTGTTTTTGGCTTTAGTAAGCTACCTGCCCAACATGGAGTTTGAATTCATGACCCTGAATTCATGATCAAAAGTTGATAGTGACTGTGCCAGCCAGGCACCCCCAAATACCTAAATGAGTCTATCTTAGACTTGGTCATGGAACAGTATCACGAACATAGAACACTTGATTTCTCTAATGATGGGGTATTCAGAGATGTCTTGCATGGGGCATCCTGGCCACAGTATTTGGAGAAGCTTTCATCCTATTTCCTAACCCTTGAATCTGCATTAGAACTGGTTTAGTTTCTGCTCATTTCCCAAGTAAATTGTTTAGACTGTTGGATTAAGTGAGCTGTTGATATTAAATTCCTTTCATTCTTAAGATTGTTCATTTCCTGTTTCTTGCACATGAAAATCTTGACTGGAACATGAAGCATGCAGGATGAGAATTTTGGTGGGCTAAAACCCTACAGAAAACCCCATTGCCCACAGCCAATTATAGTGAAATATAAGGACAAATAGAATACCCCTTGACCAATTAAAAGTTGACTATAGTCAGACCAGAAATGTTTTTGTTGGTTTTACTTTGTCTCAGTCTATATAGCAGAATAAAGCTTATCAGACCACACACATCTTTCCTATTAACTGATTAGAGACACATAGTCCAAAGGTGCTAGACTTGTCTTCACATACGTGGGCATAAAATATATTTATAATAAACATATAAATTCAGGCTGCCTTCATTTTTTATATTTCTCCTGTGCCCTTGTTCTTCTAGTTCCCTGGGATAAATGTAGGTTTCTTGTTATTCTGGTTCTTTACAACAAACCTCAGCAAAGCTGTTTTATAAGTGAGTCCACTGGGAAATTTAAATATAAACAAATAAAATGACTGTTGGTTACAGAATGACAATACTACCCTAAATCATATAAGACCTGCTAGACCACATTTCTGGCTCTTGCATACTAGAATCAATTATTTTTTTTTCTAAGATAAAAAAGAATTGATTAGCCATAAAAAAGAATTGTAATTTCCCCTCAAATTTCATTTAAAATATTTTTCTTATTAACCACATCACTAAATCAGCTCTTTTTAAAAGCATTGTGAATAATAAACAATCAAAAATGCTTTGATACTTGTACTTCACAGAATTTATCGTATGGTTGTTAATAAATGTTAAATTGTGACTTGGAAGTGTTAGAGTGTCTTCCAATTAGGAAATTTGTCTAACCTCTGGATACATTTTCTTGCATTAATTAAAATAAATAACAAACAAACAAACAGACTTAGTACTACCTGTAGGAGGAGCCCTTCCCCTTTCAGGGATTTTTGCCCTCCCTTGGTTGGTGTTTGGTTGCTTTTCACCACAGGCAAGGAGTCCAGAGAGCCACGTACCTGTAGGAACTCAGTGTACATGTCCACCTTGTGCATGTCCAGTTAGCCTGGGCTCTGATCCTTCAGTTCTGGAATTTCCTGCCACATAGCTCCATATATATTTCCAAGTCTGAGGTCCTCCTTGGGAGGGCAGGCTGTACTACACATGGGGAAGAACTCTAAGTCATCGAATGGCCCATTGGAAACATTTCTTGGTGTGTGTGGGGCGGTGGGGGGGGGGGAGTGGGGAGGTGGTAATGCTTTTGTTGCCCCCAGACAGGCTAGGGCCACCTCTCCTTGTAATGTTGGATTCCAGCTTCACACCCCAGATTCACACCCTGAGTCCAAATATTCAGGTTTTGAACCCTGACTTACCATGTTGTTATGAAGTCTATTTGCTTAATGTATATAATACTTAAATATTTAGATATTGGTAACCAGATGAACTTTGTATTCTAGCATTTGGCTCCAAGTTTTACAGACAGGCCTACATGTGTTCATGGGCACTGACCAAATGGAGATTTTAAATCAGAGTCCTGATTAATACACTGTGGTAGACATTGCTTGGTTTAAGGTGGACTATTAAAGAAGGTAAAGTCTGTTCTAGGCTAACGAGCTCAAATAACAGTAAATGTTCTCTTGACAATGAAGGAAATGTATGCAAAAAGCCTAGAAAATATCAAGGGTAATAGATAAAATATCAGAAATAACAAATCACACAATGAAAGGAACCACACACATCATCATTCTGGGTACCTAAGATGAGTTATATACCAAGAATGGCAGGTGTGACGTATGCATGTGTGGTAGAAGGAGAATAGGACAAAACAACATTTGATTTCAAGTGAATAGGGAAGTCTGAATTTTAATTAGATAATGTCCCACGCTTAACATGTTTAGTATAATGGAGTATCAGTGGAAGGCAATATTTTAAAGTTTTGTTTTGCTTTAAGAGGTTTTTGATTTTTATAAGCCCTCAGAAAAGCTTTCTAACTTTAGAGATTATATGTGTAAAACTCTGAAAATGCAGAGAAGTATTTTATTTAAGTAAAGTTACCTGTAATAATATGTCACAGGAAAGAAAAGGAATAGTGGGGACATTGAACATCTACTTCCTTTTTTGATATAGAGGAAATCATGTAGTTTGTATATCTTTATCACTTAGTTTCTTGTTATGTGTCATTCAACTTTTTAAAATATTAGATAGTGAACTTATAATAGTTCACAACAGTCTATCATGTGGATGAAGATTTTATAATGTATAAGTTTTTATAGACCTTTTGATAAATTGATGCTTAGGTCATTTAGGTCTCCTTTTTTATAAATAAAAGGTGAATATATTAATAATTTTTAAAGGGGAATTTTTACTCTTCTTTTACTGTCATAAATTTCTGAATATAAATCTATGGAAAAAATTATGCAAATATTTTTACGACTTTTTAAAAATGGTCTTAAATGTTCCTTCCCATATTTTCACCATTTATACTCTAAACAATGAATTCTTGTCTCACCACAATCGTGATAGATTAAGATAAAGAAGTAGATCAGTCTTTTTAATAAAGTCCCTGATTCCAGGACACAAAATAGATGCTAGTAAAATTTCAGGGAAAATATTAAAAACCACATTTACCCTATTCACCCATTTAAAAAGTCCTAATGGAAAATTACATTTTTTATTTCATCCTGACAGTATCTTATAAATGTCCATTTACTTTCCTAAATAAGCCTTAATTTGGCTTTTTTTTTTTTCAAATTTTATGAGGAGATTTAAGAAGCTTTAATACAGATCACTATTAGAAATTTCAGTAGATTTTTAAGAGAAGAAACTACCTTCACAGACAGTCCCAGGAACAGACTCTCATATAAACTGTGAGCTTACAGTCCTGATAAGAAATAAAGAAGGAAACAGAATTGAACTCAAGCTACTAGCTGGATTTTTCTGATACTGACAAGAAACTTGCACTGGAACTGATTGTTCCTAAATTCCTTCTAATACTAAAATGTTACCATTTCAAAAGTTAAACAACTTAATATTTTCAAGTTATACCAAAAAGTTGCACTTTGCCACAATTTCAAGATTTCATTACAAATTTCAGTAATGTCACTTATTTATTAGAGTAAGCAATCCTTGAAGAAACGTCACTAATTCTGGAGTGAGGTACCAACAGCCTGCTTAATAAAGTTGGCTTTCTTGACTTTGGTGGAAACTTTAGTTTCACTGGACAGGTATGAGTTAGAAATATTTCTCTTTAGAATTTTTTTAGTGTAGCCCTCCCTTCTAGATAATCTGTCCTAAATTTTCAGTGGTGTTTTTGTTGTTGTTGTTTGTTTGTTTGTTTTCCTTCTCTTTCTTTTTGAGAAGAGCTCTTTAGGTTGGAAATCTGGGGCTGCAAATGTGACTTTCTTATTAAACACCTTGCTTTGCTGAAGGAAGTGGGGCATCTAAGAGTATCAGTGTTCTTAATATTTGGCAAATTAGACTGAGTTAATGCAGGGAATGATAAAGACTGACACCTTTCTCATGTCTCACAGACAAATCATAGCAACAATTTTAAGAGCATTTAATAAGCACCTGATATGTATTGAATGTTGTGTTTCACTAACATATTCATTCAAAACTCCCAGCACCTTTATTAGATAGGTGTTATCATTATTGCCCTGATTTTTCAGATGGGAGCCAAGGGCTAATTAACTAGTTTAATAGGAATACTACTAAGTGACAGAGCAGAGAACTAAAACTAGTTCTCAGGGACTCAAAAGACTCTAGACTCAAGAGTGAAAATGTTCTTAACTATCATAGTAAGTTGGGGTTTTTTTTCTTTAACTTAAGAAAGTCAAATGATTTCTGACAGTCATTTACTGATTTTTTTACAAGTTTTGATGTACACCTGTTTTGAAGTATTTATTATTGGATAAAGGTAAAGGAAAAATCCTCTCTTTTTGGAATCTTATTGGAGCTAGAAGGATCTAGAGTTGCACCTGATCCAACTGATTATTTTAGATAAGTAATTGATGTCCAGAACCTTTTTGTGACTTGTTTAGGAGCTGTGGTTCATGATTACATAAACTGGGATCAAAATTCAGTTCTCCTGGATTCCATTATGGTGCTTGTATGGTAATACCAGTTTCTAAACAAAATCATATACAAAGTTTGAGGTACATGGTGATTTAACTAGGCTAGCCTAAAGTCTTTTCACATGGTTTAGAAAATGAATGATAAATATGATTTTGTGTAAGTGAGCAAAATGGTAGGTATCTCCCAAACATAAAACTCACTTAGAAAAATAGGCAAAATATTCTTGGAAAATTAAGAGTTGATAGCAATTGAAACCACTCAAGAGTCAGTAATATAACATTGTGTGCAAATTTTACATGAGGAAATACTATAATTTGTTGTATTTTAAATGCAATCCACTTCCAATTTGAGTGCTTGCTAAACAAAGCAATATTTTAAGAGGAATGATGGCTTTTACTTTCTCTGTCTCAGATCCTCTGCTTCTGTAAAGAATCACAAAAGTTGAATACAAAAACCTCTTTCTCCAATGAGAAATTTCTGATTCATTAATTCCATAATTAGCTAGTCAAAATTTCACCTTACTTACCTTTATAAGGACAGCAAAGGACATTAGCCAAGGTTTGAATGAACAAAGAGCCAGGCATGGATTTTATTTTTCATTTGGGATTGCTTGTGAAACTTTTGGCCTAGTAATAAATCATGCTGGAAATGATAGGCAAATTGTAAATTGCGATAGCTTTCTTGATGACACTCAGAAATATCTATCAAAATTTAAAATGCACAAGCTTTGTTTTAGAACTGTATCTTTAAAAATGTATGTTACAGAAGTGCTTACATGTGTGAACAAAGATTCCATTAAAGGTGCTCACTGTAGCAGTGTTTGTGATGTCGTATATGTTAAAATCACGTAGACGTTAGTCGATAGGTGAATGGTTAAATAACATATAGGATATTAGTATCATGAAATATTATAAGCCTTTATGAAGACTGAGATTAAACTGTTAGTGGTAGTATAGAAATTTAGGCTACCATGGAAATATCTCTAACACATATATATATTTTAAATTTAGAAATTTTAAATTGCGGAAAATATACAGTTCAACTTGGGTTTTGATTATATATGTAGATATAAATGATAAATATATTTGCAGAGATAGATAGCTGGATATAAACACAAAATTATTTACAGGTAAGAGAAAGAGTGGGATTAGAAGAATTTTCACTTTGTAACCTTTTGGTATTTGTTTTGTTTTACTAAGTAAAGTTATATTGGGTTGTATTGGGATTCAGCTTGCTTTTCAAGGGTAATTTAATATTATCTTTAAGAAATCTTCAACTTTGAAATTTGATTTGGAGAAACACTTGTGCATGTTATCACCAAAGGGAATTATATTCAAAATTATGGAAAATAAAACATTATTAAAAATAGCCTTCTAGTTAGTACAGAGTTCTTTCTTACTCTGGAATTCTGGCCATTTATAATTGCCCTTAGATGATCAAATAGAATACGACCACCTAAGTTATTTCAAAAACATTTCCTGTAGGAGGTAACCCTTTGAAACTGTATCCTTTTGAAGCTTCATGTTTCAATAGGTATCTACTGCCTGAGTTTCTGCTTCACAGGCTAGAGAGATGCATTTGTCTTCTGTTTATGAAGAACGTGAACCTTTTCATTTCTTCTACAAGATATTTAAGTCTCAAGTGCTTGAATTATTTCATTACCTACTGCAACAGAGGGTTGATGATCACAGAAGACAGATCTATTGCTGATGAATGAAGATCTGCTAATGATTTATTGGTGCTTTGGAATAGCAGTTCAATACTTATGACTGAGCAGGCATTTCCATTATAAATATCTAGTTTGGAGTTTTCATTTTGTGGCAAAAATCATCTATGAGGCAGAAGGTTTCACTTCCTTTCAAGACTAGTTGAAATTATTTAGTTAAAATTATAGCTCAGAAATTTGAGTTTAATTAAGATAAATTTGCGTTTTTCCTTTTTTCTTGTAATTTCTCAATGACATCAAAGTCTCATTTTGAAATACTTGAAGTATATTATAACATGTTGTATACACTGGAAGTTTAAAATCCTCCAGAGTTTTGTGATCCCCAGGTATCATAGAAAAGTGATGCGTTTTGGAGCGCCTGGGTGGCTCAGTCGGTTAAGCAGCCGACTTCGGCTCAGGTCATGATTTCCCGGTCCGTGAGTTGGAGCCCCGTGTCGGGCTCTGTGCTGACAACTCAGAGCCTGGAGCCTGTTTCAGATTTTGTGTCTCCCTCTCACTGACCCTCCCCCATTCATGTTGTCTCTGTCTCAAAAATAAATAAACGTTAAAAAAAAAAAAAAAGAAAAGTGATGCGTTTTGAAAAATGACACAAAAGCTGTTTTAATTTGTAAATCAAGACAAAACGAAGAAGGCCAGTTGCTTTAGAAACCATCTTCTGTTAATCTAAAATTATCTGAGAATGTTTCATTTAGCAATTACTAAAATCATTGGTCCAAAAGGGTCCTTTTCAGTGACGCACTTTTGATGTCTGAACTAAAAATGTCTTTATCCCTATTGCTTTCCTTTTATTAAAATGTTTATTTTTGAGAGATAGGGGGAGGGGCAGATAGAGAGGGAGACAGAGAATCTGAAGCAGGCTCAGTGCTGTCAGGGCAGAGCCCAATGTGGGACTAAAACTCCCTAACCATGAGATCATGACCTGAATGGAAATCAAGAGTTGGAGGCTTAACTGACTGAGCCACCCAGGAGCCCATCTAATCCAGTTTGGGTTAATTTTTATAGATGGTATAAGGTAGGAGTCCAACTTCACTCCTTTGCATATACATATCCAGTTTTCCAGCATTACTTATTAAAGAGACCATCCTTTCCTCAGTAGGTGGCCTGGGCACCTGTGTGGAAGATCATTTGACCTGTATGTGAGGGTTAATTTCTGCAATTTGCGTTGTGTTCTATTGATTTATAGGTCTATCTTAAGTGAGTACCATACTGTTTTAACTACTGTAACTTTGTAATATGTTTTGAAAATAGTGTGAGGCCTCCATCTTTGTTTTTCTTAAAGTTGTATTGGCTATTTGAGATCTTTTGAAATTCCATATACATTTTAAGATGCTTTTTCAATTCCTGTAAAAAAAAATGCCGTTGAAAGTTAATAGAGATTGTGCTGAAATTGTATCGTGCTTTGGGTGGTCTGAACATTTTAACTTTATTATATTTCCAATTCATGACCATGAAATATCTTTTCGTTTATTTGTATCTTAATTACATTCAGCACTGTTTTGTGATTGTTGGAGTATAAGTCTTTTGCCTCCTATGTTATTTTTAAGTAATTTTATTCTTTTTCATGCTATTTTAAAGGAGATTATTTTCTTTTTTCTCTTTCTTTTTCTTTTTTTTTGAAAGAGAGCACAAGTGGGGGAGGGCAGGGAGAGGAGGAGAGAGAGAATCCCAAGCCAACTCCACACTCAGTGCAGAGCCCAATATGGGCCTCAGTCCCACAACCCCAGGATTATGACCTGAGCCTAAATCAAGAGTTGGATGCTCAACTGCCTGAGCCACCCAGGCCCTCCAGGAAATGGTTTCCTTCATTTCCTTTTCAGATAGTTGAATTTTCATGTACTAGAAATGAACTCACTTTGTATCCTGCAAATTTGCAGAATTGATTTAGCTGTAATAATTTTGTGGGTGTGCATGGAATCTTGAGGCTTTTTTACATGTAAGATTATGCCATTTGCAAACAGGATTATTTTTACAATTTCCATTTAATTTGGACATCTTTTATTTCCTTTTCTTGACCATTTGCCGTGGCCAGAATTTTAAGTACTATATTGAATAAAAGTGGTGAGAGAGGACAGCCTTGACTTGTTCCTGGAATTGCAGGGACAATTTTTAGTTTTTCACCATTGAGTATGAGGTGATCTGTCAACTTTATATATGTAGTCTTTATGTTGAGGTAAATACTTTTTATTCCTACTTTGTTGAGAGTTTTTGTCATGAAATAGTATTGTTTTGTCCAATGCTTTTTTTGAATAAATTGGGATGATCATGTGCTTGTGGGCTTTCCTCCTTCATTCTGTTAATGTCACATATTACATTGATTTGAGTTTTATATGTTGAATGATCCTTGCATCCCAAGAATAAATCCCACTTGGTCTTGGTATATAATTATTTTAACATGTTATTGAATTCAGTTTACTATCATTTTGTTGAGGATTTTTGCATCAATATTAGGGATATAGTTTACAATTTTATGTATCTTAGTCTTATTTTCGTGTCCATATAATGCCAGCCTCATAAAATGGATTGAAGTTTCTTTCCTTTTCAATTTTTGGAGGTGTTTGAAAAGAATTGATGTTAATTATCTTAATGTTTGGTAGAATTCTCTAGAGGAACCATCCGGTCCTAGGCTTATGTTGCTGGGAAGTTGTTGGTGACCAGTTCAATCTCCTTACTAGTTATAGGTCTGATCAGATTTTTTATTTCTTTATAATTCAGCATATAGTTGGATCTAGTTGTTTAATCTCTCCGACCTCTCTCTCTCCTTATGGGGGGTGGAAACTTGATCCATTTACATTTTAAGTAATTACTGATAGAGAAGGAATTACTATTGCCATTTTGTTTTCTGTATACCTTCTAGTTCGTCCCTTTTTTCCCATTCTTGGCTACCTTTCTTTGTTCCTCTTTGATTTTTTTTTTTTTTTTTGCATTGACATACTCTTCTCATTTTCTTTGCACTTTCTTTTTTTTAAGCTTTTTTTAAACATTTATTTATTTTTGAGAGAGAGAGAGAGAGAGCACGAGTGGGAAAGGGGCAGAGAGAAAGAGAGGCAATTGGAAGCAGGTTCCAGTCTCTGAGCTGTTAGCACAGAGTCTGATGCAGGACTTGAACCCATGAACTGTGAGATCATGACCTGAGCCGAAGTTGGACGCTCAACCGACTGAGCCACCCAGGTGCCCCTTCTTTGCACTTTCAATGGGAATTTTCTTTGTGGTTACCATGGGAATTACATAAAACCTCTTATAGGTATAACAACCTATTTTCAACTGATAACAGCTTAACTTCTATCACATACAAAAATTCTACTTCATGCTCCCATCCTCATTAAGTTATTGATGTCACAAATTGCATATTTTTGTTTTACATTTATTAACATAGTTTTGTATTTATAGTTATTTTATGCTTTTACCTTTTATATTCTATTAAGAACTGAAAGTGATTTATGAAGCACCATTACATTTATATAGGATTTCTCTATATATTTACCTTTCAGGAAAGCTTTATATTTTCATATGCTTTTGTGTTATAGTCTGGTATCTTTTCATTACTTAACATTTAGCAAACAACCTTTATAACTATATATATGCCCATCCAATCTCACATAAACCTGCAATATTACAAAAATATAGTATTAGTATTTTACAGATGAGCTTCAAATGCTGAGTCAATACCACATAATGTTACGTAGTTGAACTAAACGTAGACTTCAGATCTTCTGACTCTGAGCCCATACTCTCCTTTCAGTGCCTTGCTTCCTCCATTCACATTAGTATAGCTCTACATGAATGAACACAAGGACTTTTCATTTGCTAAATCTGGGATAATAGAAACAACACATCACATAGGTACTCATTGTGGTTGTATCATCTGAATTTTTATTCTGTTCTCAACACAAAGAAATCACCATTTGTGTCCTCTTTTTTTTTTTTCCCCTCAGAATTTTTAGCCACTTGCCAGGTCCTTTTGGTGAGAATTCAGTTATTACTCTCAATCAGTAGTATAATAACTGGTTAATTTTACCATAATCAAATGCAAATTCATGTAAATACTATAATATAGTACTATATGAGGTAATCTGTAGAATTTCTTATTGTCTAACAAGGTCAATTCATGTTTATTAATTGAGAAACCCACTCCTATGTTGATGTCATGTTTATAAGAAAAACAATTACTAGTGATAGTAAAGAAACTTAAAATATCATATCTTGATTGCCTCTAAAGGTAAGCAGAATTATTCATTTAACAATTTCACTTAAGTATAGAATAGTGTTTCCTTGACTATTGATACTGAGTCATAAAGAATAGATTCTTGAAGATGTATTTCAGTTTAAGAAACAAAAGAATTTGGCCTATCATTAGCATGACTATTTTAAGAGGGGGTACTGTGTTGATTAATGTACCTCCAAAGTGCATGTCCTACCCAAAACTTCAGAATACAAACTAATTGGGAAATAGATTCATTGCAGATGTAATTGGTTAAGATGAGGTCATACTAGAGTAGTGTGGGCCCTTACCCAATATGGTGGGTGTCCTTACCAGAAGTAGAGAAGAGATACAGAAGCACAGACACATAGGGATGATTCCATGTGATGGCAAAGGCAGAGATTAGAATGATGAGTCCACAAGCCAAGGATCTCTAGATGGCAAACAACACCAGAAACTGTGAGATCCCCCACAGAGGTTTTTAGAGGGAGAGCATGGTCTTGCCAACATCTTGATTTTGGACTTACTAGCCACCGGAACTGAGAGATAATAAGTTTTTCTTGCTTTAAGCCACCAAGTTCATGTTTGTTATGGCTGCCCTGGGAAGCTGATAGAGGATTATTGGAAAGCACAATAAAATGAGGTATTTATAAATGGTGAAGAGCAGATGTAGAGATCCTTAAGGTTATTATTATTTATGAGGGCACTTGGCTTTGCTATCCTATCTCTTGGTGGGGAGGGGGGAATCTGCAAATTAAACAAGACTTACTCCTCACTATAGTAATTTACATAAACAAATGTCTGTGTGACAGAAAGGAATGATGCCAAAGTACAAAGTAGTATTTGGCTAGTACATAGATGGGATTACCCACTATAACAGGTGTGGTCTTCCCTTCATTTTTTTTCCACCTTCAGCCAGGTTCAATTGACTTTACTCTGATGCAATCACTCTGTCACACCGCTTTGACTCTTCTGAGATTAGTAAAATTTTTTATTTTTTTTTCATGAAACCATTGATAAGAATAATTGAGTTTTTGAGCTTTTATGAGCTCTTACTAAGAACTTTAGGCTTTGTTTTAAGTATTTTTATATTAACTCATTTAATCTTCACAGGCAAATGTAGCAGCGAATGGTCTTTTTGCAAATTTTATATTGGAGGAAACTTTAGAAACATTAAAGAAACTGGCCAATCAATGTCACATAGCTAGCAAGTAATGAAGCCAGGATTCCCACCCAGCCACTCTGACTCAAGAGCCAAGCTCTTGACTACTAGATGATGCTTGGCTGGCTGTGGAGATTTACTTCATTTAGCTCCCGATTTCTTTCAGTACGTATATCTGTACCAAACTGTATTTTGCTTTAGGTACCCTCTGGCAGCACTACCCTGCATGGTCTACTGAGAAACCCTTTATATTCCGAAAGGAATTAAGATCTCCAGTAGATACCTCATGTTAGTCCCTTGTTTTCATTTATCCAAAGCAAACACTTATAGGTGATTTGGGAATGGTATAAAATTATTCAATATTTGGGGGGAAAGTACCAAATAGTCTGATTTTTTGGGAGGTAGAGGTATTTGCCTTCAGGGATTTACACAAGGCTAGGTACACCATAGCTGAAATAAATTTGGTGAATGAATGAATTGCGTACATGATAATTAGTTACGGGGGGGGGGGGTCATGCATGATTTTGTACTTAGAAATGTATTTCTTATATAAAATGTATCATATTAGCAAATTCATTTAAATCTAAGGAGTGCACAAATACTATGTTATCTATGTTAGCTGCAAATGTGGCGATTGAGAAAATCTTACAGCCATATGTCTTGGGTTTGAAGGCACCACTTATAAATTATGCGACTTTTGGCATGGTAACTTTATCTCTCTGTGCTTCAGTTGATTCATATATCCTAATAATAAATGTAATGTCCTGACAAAGAACTTGGCACATTGTAAGCATCACGTATATATTTTCTAGCAACCATTATGAAAGAATAGCTGTGGGTTTAGCCATTTTTTTCTATAGCTCTAGCTTGAAAATATTACTTGGGAACCAGAAATTTACCAGAAACAGGTAAAGGTCTCCAGAATGTAAGTAAAACTGTTAAGTTATTCATAGCCCTTTTGAAATATTTGTTGGTCAGTTGAGATGCAAGATAACTTTTTAACTCCAGCAAAGGTAATAATAACATTATCAACAAGCCTATGCTCTGAAAAATTCAAATCTTGGTACAGGCATGGTAAATTCCTCTGTATCGATGCATGCTTTCAGTTCCCGATTCTATCTTTCAATATGTCAGTCCGAGCTGACAGTTTTTCATCTAGGGTGAGAAAAGGTGTGTAAACCACAGAGAGTAAGCACAAGATGCTTTTGAGAATCACCTGAAAGAACAAAGGGCTTGCAGATTCCATTCAAATGTGACACCAGTTAGGGAGGGCATCCCGCAATCACAACTACACACAGTATCTATTGACTACAGTTCTCTGGCTCTGTTTCCCTGCAGAGCAGATCCAAGCACAAAGCTCCCACTGTCTTCAAAAGGAAGCTTTGTGCTTGGATGGGCTCGGCAGGAAGAAGATGAGAAGCTGACCCCTGGTTTCTGTTCTTTTCCCAGATGCATTTGCCCAGGAGATACTGCACTAAGATATGCGAATGCTGTATACCATTTTTAATATGTTCATATATAGGCTGCTCAAAAAATGGCAATTGTGAAAGTGAATTTCAGATTTCATTGTGTTGAACACTGTGTTGGCAGACATACAAACAGCCCTGAAATTGAACTTTCCACTTTGTCACTGTGATAAAAGTTAGTATTAGACCAATTCAAGTATACCTTTAGAAGTTGTTCCATTGAGTCTATTTCAACTGTATGAAGAAGTGAATGCTGAACACTCATGAAGTAGCCAAGAATCCCCATGATACTTTGGTTTGACTTTGGAGTATATTAAATGAGGAATTTGGATATTCCGTTCCTTCTTATTCAATTCCTCCTTGGTTTCAACTCCATGAGAGAGAAAATGATCATACCTCTAATAAATCCTTGTCTTCAATTTATAGTTCGGCTTACTTACATTCAAGGTGCAAGGGGCAAGCACACTGATCAAGTTTTTCAATTACCTAAGTGATTCTGGGAAAGTCTTTTCCTGTAACTTTCGGGTGTGTGGGTGTGTGGGTGTGTATGTTGCAAATCAGCCTTTTCCCCCATTCTTACATTCTAAAATTATTATATACTACTGGTGGTTACATGACAATGCAGAAAAGCCAGCTACAGTTAATTGAGAAATTTTAGATTGATTCCGTATAGTTTATTACATCCAGATGCAGTTAAAAAAAAAGCCACAACTCTGAACCAATTCTCTAAATCAGTGTTTCTGTATGCCACAATACTGCATTTTGGACATGACAACTTTACATTTTGTAATGGTACCCTCTGAACTCAAACACCTCCTCATTCTCCATGTGGAGATAGTATTGGAGTAAGGTTAGTATCAACCTAGTTTCAAATCAATGGACTATATTTCTAGGAAAATGAAGAAATTTTGATAGAAATTACTTTCAGCAATGACTTATTTGTTGGAGTCATCGAGAATATATTAAATATATTCCTCCTTATAGTTCAATGAATTACTAAACACCAAACTATGTTTTAGGTCTTCCTAGGGCCATTTTCTTTTTCTTTTTTTTCCTTTTTTTAATGTTTATTCTTGAGAGAGAGAGAGAGAGAGACAGAGAGAGAGAGAGACAGAATCCCAAGGAGGCTCCACACTGTCAATGCAGAGCTGGATGCAGGGCTTACATCTGAAGGATTCAAAGAAACGCGTCTGTGTGTGTGTGTGTGTGTGTGTGTGTGTGTGTATTTTGTTTATATCCATATAAACAAACAATGGGATGTTGAAGATTGAACATTTCTCTCACATTCTTGTATGGTGTATTTTATACTTGAATTGTATTTTCCTAGCAGTGAAGAAATATGTCTTTGCATACACACAACGGTACTAATAAGCTGAAGGAAGTCAGTGACTATAAATTAGAAAACAGTAGGAAGTTTCTAGTATTTACAGGGTGCACAAAAGAAAAAAAAAAGTGTGTCTTGCTGCTGTCTCAGGAAGCAGACACATTTCATTTAAAAAATCCCGTCATAAACTTTATTGTCTTAGAAATAAACTCTAGGAGGTTCAGTAAGTTTTTGCACAAATTAGTCATGAATTGAAAAATGCATTATTAGGAGTACTCTGAATAACAGTTATTCGTGCAGCAATAGAATACTTAGGATTTTTTTCATGATGGGTTTTACGTTTAATGTCATAATTAATAATTCCAAAAAAATCCAAATATACACAAAAGAAAATATATGTGATTTTAACCATCAAATCTGTGGCATAGATTTTCATCAATACTGCTCTCTCCTTTTTATTTTTTGTGGGGGAAGTCTAAGGCAAATTCTAGACCTCATGTCGTTTCACCTTTAAATACATCAGGAAGTATTTTAAGAAAATCTTATAGGGGCGCCTGGGTGGCGCAGTCGGTTAAGCGTCCGACTTCAGCCAGGTCACGATCTCGCGGTCCGTGAGTTCGAGCCCCGCGTCAGGCTCTGGGCTGATGGCTCGGAGCCTGGAGCCTATTTCCGATTCTGTGTCTCCCTCTCTCTCTGCCCCTCCCCCGTTCATGCTCTGTCTCTCTCTGTCCCAAAAATAAATAAAAAACGTTGAAAAAAAAATAAAAATAAAAAAAAAAAGAAAATCTTATAAAAAGTAAAAGTTAGGGAATTTGCTTATATACCATTGTGGTGTGATCACACTTAAAAAATTATAGTATTTAAAAATATTTCCTAATGTACAGCTCTTATTAAAACTTCCCTGATTGCCTAAAAATGGTTCTCATATATAGGTTTCTCCTATGCATTTTTAAGCTCATTTTAACTTACTTGGATGTATGGTAATATAGGGCAATAATATGATTCAATGAGTTTCATGAAAAACTAGTTGGAAGACAAACACCCAATCTATTTTGCATATTACCCATTCTAATCTATTTGCTGAAAATGTCTTGAAATGTGAATGTATTTTCATTGTGTGTGCTTTTGCTCACATTATTCTATCCTTTTGGAATGTCCTTTCTCTTATTTCCTGACTTCTGAATATTTGCTCATCTTTTAAGGCCCATTCAAATGTAAATTGATCTCTAATGTCTTTCTTGGCACTCTCAAATTATCCCAGGTAGAATTTATCAATTCCTTCCCAATTCTTCCATAGCATTTTGTTCATGCCAGCTTTCAAGATGAGATAATTAGATTGTATTTTGGAAAGATGAACAAGCTAGTTCTTAATTTTTATGGCCTCCTATTTTTCAGTGATGTGTATGTACTGTTTGTGACATTCCTGCATAACCGAACCAAATGTCATAAAGCTATTCTTAGAATTTCTTCCCAAAGCTGCTTTGTTTTACATTTACATTTAAGTCCATTCAATTTCTTTTCTCTGGGAGAGTTACTTTCATAAAATTTGGTAGGATCTACTGGCAAAATCCTGGAATTTCCTGTATGTGAGTGTGTTAACTAGTGGACTGAATTGTTTAAAGTAGATTTAGTAATGCTTAGACTTTGTTTTCTCATGTGTTAGTTTTGATATCTTTTTTTTTTCTAAAAGGTTGTTGAGTTTCTCTGTTGAATACTTGTTAAAATCCTCTTTATTAAAAAAAAAAACAAACCTCTTTATTTTAAAATGTCTCTATTACTGGGGCAGCTGGGTGGCTCAGTCGGTTCAGCATCCAACTTCAGCTCAGGTCATGATCTCAGTTTGTGGGTTCAAGCCCTGTGTCAGGCTCTGTGCTGACAGCTTGCCTAGAGGCTGCTTTGGATTCTGTGTCTCCTTCTCTCTCTGCTTCTCACCCACTCACTCTCTCTCTGTCTCTCAAAAATATATAAATGTTAAAAAAATTTTAAATGTCTCTATTACTAGTGGCAATGTCCATTTTTCATTTCTTCTATTGACAGCTTTGATTTCCTAATATGTTTTTCCTGATCTTTCTTGTTAGAGGTTTTATATTACACAGAACTAACTTTTCCATGTTTCCTTTATGTCTTTTTCCCATTTATTCAGAAGTGTTTTTGCTTAACTAGAAATATCCCTATATATTTTGAAAATTTCTGTCCTGAATTGATTTTTAGTTTAATTTCATTATGGTTAGAGAAGATTCTCTGAATAATTTCAATCTTTTAAAAGTTATTGTTAACTAGCATATTGTTAATGTTGGTACACTTTCATTTGCACTAGAAAATAATATGTGGGTTATGATGTTTCTGGTTTCAGAATTCTATATGTTTCATTTATATCAGTCATGTTAATTTTATGGCTTCAATCTTCTATATGTTTTTAAATTTCTATGAGGTTATTCTTAAGATAGATGTCTTAAGTTACTGCATTATGATAGTTTATTTTTGTTAGATTTTTAAAATATCTCTGTTATTGGGTGAATGCATATTTAAAAGTGTTATATAGAGTGAATTGACTCCTTTTGTGCTTCTGAAATGTCATTAACCAATGCAGAATCACAAGTGAATGGTCAAGAAAGAATCCTGGAGATGTTTTCTGTGTGAAAGGGTGCTTTTATTACAGCACAGGGGCAGGACCCACAGGCAGAAAGCAGGTACACTTTCTCTGTATGAAGCTGGTAGTTATATGCTTAGTGTTCAAGGGGGAGGAGAAAGTATTAGATTATGAAAGTTTTCTTTGAATTTCTACTCGTAAAACCACTTCTGTAAGATTTCTCTGGTGCTTATCATTCAGCTTGATATTAACTATTGGTGAGATTACCCTTTAAGAAGGTAGCAACCAGTACATATTTGATCCTTATTGGAGCTGTGCAAGCTATAGGTCAGCCTTCTGGGCTAAAGGTAAACGTTTTTCTGTCTCTGTCCCTTATCGTTAATGATGCATCTTGCATTAAACTCAACTTCGGGGGTGCCTGGGTGGCTCAGTCAGTTAAGCGGCCGACTTCAGCTCAGGTCATGATCTCGCCGTCTGTGGATTCCAGCCCTACATCGGGCTCTTTGCTGGCAGCTCAGAGCCTGGAGCCTGCTTCCGATTCTGTGTCTCCCTCTCTCTCTGCCGCTCCCCTAGTTGCTCTCTGTCTCTGTCTCTGTCTCTCAAATAATAAACATTAAAAAAAGAAAACACACCTCAACTTTGGATGAAATTAGTATAGAAACACCAACTTTTTTAGGAGTGCCATTGTACTATACTTTACATTCATATTTTTAATATATTTAACATACATTTTGTAAGCAGCATATATAGTTGAGTTTTACAATTTTTATAGGCTGGCAGTTTCATTCTTTTACTTGTAGTATACTGTCCATTTGTATCTAATGGAAATACTGATATGGTTGTATTTACATCAATATCATTCTATTTGTTTTGTATTTGATCCAATTTTTATATTCATTCTAAACATATATACATTTTTCCCTTTTATGTATTTTATTTTTATTTAAAGTTTTTATTTAAATTCTAGTTAGCATATATGGTAAAATTGGTTTCAGGTGTAGAATTTAGTGATTCATCACAAGTGACCTCCTTTATACCCAGCACCCATCTAGCCCATCCCCCTCCTACCTCCCTCCATCAACCTGCAGTGTGTTTTCTATAGTTTAGAGTCTTTCATGATCTGTTTCCCCTCTCTCTCTCTCCTTCTCTTTTTTTTCATTTCCCCTATGTTCATATGTTTTGTTCCTTAAATTCTACATATGAGTGAAACCGTATAGTATTTGTCTTTCTCTGACTGACTTTGTGTAGCATAATACTCTCTAGCTCCATCCATGTCATTGCAAATGGCAAGATTTCATTCTTTTTGATGACTGAATAATATTCCATTTGTGTGTGTGTGCGCGCGCACACACGCGCATGAGCATACACGTGCGTGCATGTGTGTGTGTATATATTCTTTATCCATTCATGAATTGATGGATCTTTGGGCTTTCTCCATAACTGGGTTATTGTGCACAATGCTGCTAAAAATATCAGGGTGCATGTGTCCTTTAAAACCACTATTTTGTAACCTTTGGGTAAATACCTAGTAGTGCAATTGTCAGATCATAGGGTAGGTCTATTTTTAACTATTTGAGGAAACTCCATACTGTTTTCCAGAGTGACTGCACAAGTTTGCATTCCCACCAACACTGTAAATGGGTTCCCCTTTTTCTGCATCCTTGCCAACATCTGTTGTTTCCTGTATTGTTAATTTTATCCATTTTGACAGGTGTGAGTTGGTATCTCATCATGGTTTTGATTTGCATTTCCCTGATGATGAGTGATGTTGAACATGTTTCCATGTGTCTATTAGCCATCTGGATATAAACATATGTACATTTTTAAAAATTGGTCTATTTTTATCGCTTTCTTCTATTAACTTCTGAGATGATTTATTTTTTTAGTTATTACCTTGTAGATTAAAACAAATTTTATAACCTCGTAAATAAAAATCCTCATAATGTTAGAATCCTTTCTTAAACAGCTTTATTGAGGCATAATTGATATAGAAAAAAAACTGCATATTTAATATATACACTTTGAGGAGTTTTGACAATATGGGTACACTCATGACACTACCAACCACAATCAAGATGATAAATATATTCATCACTTCCAAAAGTTCCTTTGTGTCCATTTCTTAGTAATAAAAACATTAAAGATTTACCTTCCAAAAAATGTTTAAGTGTATAATACCATGTTGTTAACAGTAGGCATGATGTTGGGGAACAGATCTCTAGAAATTTTTCATCTTGCATATAGATAAAGTACTTTCAGAATTGCTAATCTGTATCCTGACAAAAGTTCAAATTACCAACTAGAGTGTAGTGATTATATACAATGCAAACTGATTTTTGACAAGATGCCAAGGAAGACAATGGGGAAAATAGTCTTAAAAAAATGGTGGTGAATAATGAGATAGTTAAATGGGGGAAAAAATTAACTTTACAACATACACAAAAATTCACATAAAATGGGTAATATACCTAAGTGTGAGAGCTAAAACTATCAATTGTCTAGAGCTAAAAGTATCAATTGTCTAGAAAACGGGAAAATCTCGGTGACTGGGGGTGGGTCAACATTTGTTAGGATATATCAGGAAACATAAAAAATTGATAAATTCAACTTCCTGTAGATCATTTTTTTTTCATTTGAAAGACAGTTTTTAAGATGAAAGGAAAAACCCTGGCTAGGAGAGATTAGTGTCAACATATAGTAAAGAACTGAGTTCAGAATATATAAAAAGATCTTACAACTCTATGTAACGTAGGGCCCCAATTTTTTTGAACATTTATTTATTTATTTATTTATTTATTTTTGAAAGATGAGAGAGAGAGCAGAGGAGGGGCAGAGAGAGAGATAGAGAGAGACACACACACACACAGAATCTGAGGCAGGCTCCAAGCTGTCTGCACAGAGGCTGACATGGGGCTTGAACTCACAAACCTTGAGATCATAACCTGAACCAAAGTCGGATGTTAACCAACTGAGCCACCCAGGTGCCCCAAGATAGGGCCCAATTTTAAAATATAGCAAAACTTTCACATACACTACTAAAGAATGTGTAAAGATGGCAAGCCAACATGAAATATGAAATATGTGAACATCCTTTTCTTTATGAAAATTCACATTAGATCTATACTCATTAGAATGTTAAAGGTAAAAAAGATGGACAAATCCAAATATTGGTAAAGTTATGTAGCAAACAGGACTCTCATCCTCCTATATTGCTAGTTGGAATCCAAAATGAAACAGACTTTTACAAATACAATTAGTAGGTTTTTTAATAAAAGCAAACCTACATTTAATATCTGATCCAATGATCTAGCTCCTCAGTATTTATCAAAAGAAATAAAAACATCAGTATACAAAATTTTTGCTTGAAAATTCATAGCATCTTTACTCGTTATAGCCCCAAACTGGGCATAATCCAAATAAAAATCATCTTTATTTTATTGCTTTTATTTATTGCTTTATTTATTGCTTTATTTTATTTCTTCAACTGTAAATACTAACATCTTTTCCATATATGTTCTTAAATTTTGTTTTTGTTTTTTTTAAGTTCTAACGAATGCCAGCCCACTGACTTCACACCCCAGATTCTCAACTTCTTTAAATTCATGACCACACTGAATGAACACAGCTGTGTGTAGTTATTCTATTTTAGATATATGCTAAGTGGACTTTTCTTCACAAATTATCTAAGATGTTTTAGAGTGGGAGGTGCTAGACATGAAATTTTACCAATTTTTCTGTTACCTCATAGAACAGGGCAGGGGAATAGAGAATGAGAAAGTCAGGCCTTCCACTATGTCTTTATTATGATTTTGCTAAGTATGTTTTAACAAGTTTCTGGACACTTAGTATGTGCTCTGTAACTGAACCAAAGTGCCTTCACTCCTTGGTGGGTAGCAGAAACTACATCTGGTGAGTTGTTGCACAAAGGAAACTTCATTTGCAGCAAATAAGGAAATCGCAGGGAATAGCTTCCAAGGACTTGGCTCCCCCACAAAGAGAGGGTGATTGGATTCCTTTTGTTTAGGGTTAGGATAAATATTTAGATAGGGAAGTCTTGTCATTGTCAGTAGAGGCAGGCATAAGGTCATGCATGGGACTTAAGGAAACACACCTACACACATTGCATGTTATGTAAATGAGTCTGAGGCTCCTCCTTGGGTGGAGATTTTAGCATTATGAGGAGGTATAGGTAATTGTAGGTCATTCCATAGTCCATCTGTGCAAGTTGGGGATTACACTCAAACTGGTCTGTGTTGTCTGGACAGCTGGAGGTCTTATTAAGGCAGTTGCTATTGCCTGAAGGATGGTTTGGGTTTCATTTGCCTGAATTAAGAGATAAACCGGAAAAAAAAGCTTAAGAAAAAATGTAAGACTAAGGTTAGTTAGTACAAACAGGTGGGCAGTAAAGGTCAGGTCTTGGGGTCTAGCTGGTGATAGCTCCAGGTGCATTGAGAGCCTTAATGGCTTTAATATTTCACCACTCTCCAGGCATCCCGCTTTGCTATATCACTTGATAGTACTCTCCCCAGATGGAGTTAGTGGCCAGTGGGACACGGGTAACCTAACTCAAGCAGTAGCTTTAAATGATTAGGTTTTTTCCCTCTTGTGTTGTGTCATTAAAATGTGAAAATCTCTGGGCTAGCCTGCTGGAAAGAGAATTACAGGTACCATCTTCCCCCTTCCCTATTGCCCAGGATACAGTCAACTGAATGCCTGATATATGAGTATTCCAGGACCAAATGAGCCACTGAGCCATGGCTAGCCTAAGTCATTGAACTGCAGGATCATTATCAAAATAAATGACTACTTGTTCTATGTTTGAGTTTTGAGGTACCTATTTACACAGCATTATTGCAGCAATGGATAGCTTGTACCGTGACAAATCCTCCTGCTTTATGGTAAGAGATTTTGCTCTCTGGCTTAGCATGGGTCCCTGGAGATTTCTTTTCTCTAAGAAGATACCAGCTTTTAGGCTATGCTTCTACATATTTCACTTGGCTGCATCAAGCCGGCTTTAAAGATTCTTTCTCTTTTGTATGACCTCACCCTTCTGTTAGCAACTGTTTCAATACTGTTGGTGTTTTTACACACCTTTTTTTTTTTAATTTTAGAAGTTCTGAACCTTGGTTTTACTCTACTATGTTAAAAATTCCCATAGTTATTTTAAAAATGATATTATCTCTCTCTAGATGAAGAGATTTAAAATACTTAAAAGCACTCTCACATTTGAAGCAAGATCTATTCAGTAATTGTATACTATATAAAATTTAAAATATTTAGTTTTCAACACAAAGACATATATCAGGCATGTAATATGTATAATCTACAGTTAATAATGTATAGAGTATATACAAAATTCAGTTGAGTAAGTTAAAGATCTAATTGGCTTTATTCAATGATTCGTGAATCAAGTAGTGTCCCATCTAGCAAATAGAAGGGAACTCCGAAGACCTGTATAAAATGAAGACTTTTATAGGCAGAAATGGGGTAGCACAAGGAGATTATTAGCAAAAGAATCAGGCAAGGTCATGTTCCCTTAGTGAGAAGGGCAGAGGGTTGTATTATGAAGATTTCCTCAATAAGTGCAGATCAGAAAAGTCCAGACTGATTGGTTTAAAATTCCACTACTGGGAGAGGCTGAAACTGTGATTAGGTTAGGTATTAAGTTGGGTGGGGTTAACAAAACTGACTCTATTTTGGTGCCTGTTTTTTGTTTTTGTTTTTCTTTACCCCCTTTCAAAAACTACTCAGATAGCCAAAAGAGATGAATCCATAATATATTGACCATTCTTTTAAGAAATGTTTGGATTTAAATCAAGGAAAAACATGCAGAAATATACTTGGTTTGAAAAGCAGTTTTGCATGTAATGCTTTCAGTACTTCTCATATAAGATTTTCTTAACCTCATAGTTCAATTTAGTAACTATAGTAAATGTTTATTTAGAAATTTTGTCTAAGAACCCGTCTCGTTTTTCATGTCTTGGTCTAACCATATTAAAGAAACTTACAATATTTCCTCTGCCCTACCACATGCCTCCCACCTGTGAATCACTACCTGGGCAAACCCCAGAGACAAAACTCTGTCAAATAACATTTGATTAAATGGAATGACCATCTATCACCAGAGCACAGTGATTAAAATGTCCTCTGTTATCAGCACCATCATCCATTAGTTAAAGGCAGAATTCATTTCAGCAGAGGGGGGAAAAAATCAACCAAACGAGGTACTACAAATTTGATTAATCAGCTTCTAATTACTTGAGACTCCTAGAGCATTTCAGAAAGGCAAGAACAAACGTACCATAAAAATGTCTAAAGATGAACCAAGAATGAATGTTGAAAGTTCACAGGAACATTTGTCGTCTTCTAGAGATTTTAGCAAAGTATTGTCCATGTTACCTGAGCAGTCTGAACTTGGCTTCGATGTGTATGTTTCCACTGATAGGATGACCTCTTGGCCCAATTTTTACCAGGATCCTTTGAATCCTCTTCTCAACTAGGCCTCAATGTTTGGACAACGTGTTCCTCTTTGCATTGCCCAGTTGTAGCAAGCATCTTGCAAAATCAATTTAGCAAACATCTTGCCAAGTCAGTTTAGCAAGAATCCCCACTCTTGATATCTGATCAATTCTCATCCCCCACCATCCAGAAGGCCCCCTGGCCTGCCTTCAGCAAGAATAGTGTCAAATCAGTTTAACCCAAATCCCCTCTATCCTTGAGGTTTCCTGTTAGTAATTTTCCATCCACTGATGCCTCCAACTTGTTCTTGACTATAAATTTCCATGTTTCCTTGTATTCAGAATCAAGTTCAGTTATATAATGAGGTCTCTTTTTCCTTATTTCAGTATTTCCTAAATACTAACCTCAATGCACATGTATTATAATGAGCCTAAGGGTTACCCCAGGGCAGAAGTGGAAGAGGAGAGAACAGGCTGTGTACCTGTGCCTCTTGGTCTGTTAGCCCCAGGGTCTTGGAAGCCACAAGGTCTGGAAGCTGTGCCCCTGGGCTTCTAATGTGTAACCTATTTATCACTGTCCTTGCCTCCAGCTCAGGTCTGTATCATTCCCTCCCCACCAACTCCCCAAGGACTTGGGACTCTGCCTCAAGGTGTTCCTTCCACTGCTCATATCTAGCTTCAACATAACAAATTGAAGAGATGTTGACAAAATTCAATAAAGTACTCTTTACTCTAGGGTCTTCCTCTACTATACTCTTAAAGAACAAGGTAGAAACCAGTATATATTTAGTTTAAATGAAACAAGAACTTGATTTCTTACAAGGCTTAATGTAGGGTCTAAAACATTTTTTCTAAAATCAAGTAATATTTTCTAATTTTACATTTCTTAAAAATTAATGATAACCAATAGATGTCTACACAAAAGTTTTGATATTTGCTTTCAGAGGTATATAGGGTATAAATAAGTTCTCAGGCTATGTATTCCTATTGTTTTTTTCTTAAGTTTATTTATTTTGAGAGAGAGAGGGGGAACACAAGAAGGTGAGGATCAGAGGAAGAGAGAGAGAGAATCCCAAGCAGACTCCACTCTCAGCATGGAGCCCAAAGAAGGGCTGGATCCCACAACCTTGGGATGATGACCTGAGCCAAAATCAAGATTCAGATGTTCAGTTCACATAGCCACCTAGGTGCTCAGAATAATCCATTTTTAATACTCCCCCTAATCTCTTCCAGAAAGCATTTCCTCATTTACTTAAAATTGTATCAATAGTCCCCTTACTCTGCCCCTCCATTCCTCTTGTGGCTCCCCCCTTTCCTCCTATACCATATTTTGTTAGCCTTTTTGATAAAACTTCTATATGGCAAAGAACCCTCTTAAACATGTTTCACAGGTAGCTAGCATTCACCATACATACATATGTTTATATCTGACAAGCACAAACTAAAAAATGTAACATACTTTAAAAGAAGTGAATGAATTTTACTTCTATAATCTAGCAATTTCCTCTCTATGGAGCAAAGGAAGAAGTAGCTAAAGTAGAAGTTTCATGATAACCGTTGAGTGCAAGAAGGTATCCTACAAGGCTGGAGATGTCTTTGTCCCGGAGAGATAGGCCAAGAGGTTGCCTGTGAAAATTCATACAACAGCAGGCTTCAAGCAAGAGTATTTAACTTGTCTCCTGGAATTTGGGGCTAAGAGTTATAGGGTCAGATATCACTCTGTGACTTTCTTGTCAGAACAGTTTCTGTGACGTTTTAATAAAAGTGAACACTTGATTCAGTGGGACTGATTTTTTTTTAATTTGTCTTTGTATAATGGAAATAGCAGTATTGGTGAATTGCTAAAATGGCAGAAGTTGTGTGAAGAGCTTGATAATCCACAACCTTTAAAAAACTATTATTGAACTTATAGAATATAGCTTATACAATATTAAGATACTTTCTACAATTGAACTTCTATTAGAGTTACATAGTATTTATCTTCCTAAATATACTTTAAGCAACTTGAATTAACATGTGATGTGGTCTTTTATGCAACTCAGTCACATAATATAATGTTTCACATATGTCAGGTGCTTAAATGTTTGAGTTGAATGTCTTCATAGAATAATTAATTTGCCTGATCAAATATTTATATAGTAATCATGATTGATTTTGATTGTGGGTTAGCAGGAAATAATTTCAATTATTTTTATTAGTTGTTACCAAATGTTTATTTGTTTGCCAAATAAACCAAAAATAACAACATGGAATTATACAACTGTAGCCACAAGACAAAGTTGTGTTTTTTTATTATTATTATGTGAAATTTATTGTCAAATTAGTTTCCATACAACACCCAGTGCTCATCCCAAAAGATGCCCTCTTCAATGCCCATCACCTCCCCTCCCCTCCCTTCCACTCCCCATCAACCCTCAGTTTGTTCTCAGTTTTTAAGAGTCTCTTATGCTCTGGATCTCTCTCCCACTCTAACCTCTTTTTATTTTTCTTTTTTTTTTCCTTCCCCTCCCCCATGATCTTCTGTTAAGTTTCTCAGGATCCACATAAGAGTGAAACCATATGGTATCTGTCTTTCTCTGTATGGCTTATTTCACTTAGCATAACATTCTCCAGTTCCATCCATGTTGCTACAAAGGGCCATATTTCATTCTTCCTCATTGCCACGTAGTATTCCATTGTATATATAAACCACAATTTCTTTATCCATTCATCAGTTGATGGACATTTAGGCTCTTTCCATAATTTAGCTATTGTTGAGAGTGCTGCTATAAACATTGGGGTACAAGTGCCCCTATGCATCAGTACTCCTGTATCCCTTGGGTAAATTCCCAGCAGTGCTATTGCTGGGTCATAGGGTAGGTCTATTTTTAATTTTTTGAGGAACATCCACACAGCCTTCCAGAGTGGCTGCACCAGTTTGCATTCCCACCAACAGTGCAAGAGGGTTCCCGTTTCTCCACATCCTCTCCAGCATCTATAGCCTCCTGATTTGTTCATTTTGGCCACTCTGACTGGCGTGAGGTGATATCTGAGTGTGGTTTTGATTTATATTTCCTTGATGAGGAGCGATGTTGAGCATCTTTTCATGTGCCTGTTGGCCATCTGGATGTCTTCTTTAGAGAAGTGTCTATTCATGTTTTCTGCCCATTTCTTCACTGGGTTATTTGTTTTTCGGGTGTGGAGTTTGGTGAGCTCTTTATAGATTTTGGATACTAGCCCTTTGTCCGATATGTCATTTGCAAATATCTTTTCCCATTCCGTTGGTTGCCTTTTAGTTTTGTTGGTTGTTTCCTTTGCTGTGCAGAAGCTTTTTATCTTCATAAGGTCCCAGTAATTCACTTTTGCTTTTAATTCCCTTGCCTTTGGGGAGGTGTCAAGTAAGAAATTGCTGCCGTTGAGGTCAGAGAGGTCTTTTCCTGCTTTCTCCTCTAGTGTTTGGATGGTTTCCTGTCTCACATTCAAGTCCTTTATCCATTTTGAGTTAATTTTAAGACAAAGTTGAATTAACTACTATAAGCCTCTAGAATTTTATGACTAGACTATAAAGGAGATGTGCTGGTTCCTTTCAGTCGTAACACAATCTTCCTGAACCTTATTGTATGTACTGAGTCTTTTACCTAAGCCTGATTTTTCCATGGGTGTTAACGTTTTGAAAACCAAGTGGACATCATAACTGTCATGTATGCTTTTGTAGTCACTATAGTACCAGTTAGGGACTGCTATTCTGTATTTGTTGGTGTATTGATATCAAACGTCATCATAATGAAAAAAATTTTTTTAAAAACCTCACAATAGTCCCATCTTCCTATTGGCTTTCACTTCAGTAGAAGTTTGTAAAGACAGAAGCCTTAAAGTCAGGGGGCACAAATATAGCTAAACAGGTAAAGTTGTTAACAGAAAACCTTAAATATTAAAATAAGTTAATAACCCTAAAAGAAATATGAATGTGAGGTACCTGATATAATCGTAGCATATTATAGAGAGTTTTAAACTAGTGAGAGGTTAGGGAATTTTCTTTGAGGAAGTAAGATATAAAAAATGGTATGTTAATTTGTGTTTTGAAATGTTTACTTTAACTGCAGTGCAAATAACTGATTATATATACAGTGTATATACAGTATATATACAGTATATATAGTTGAACTCATTAGAGCTAAGGTGGTAGCAGTAGAGTTTGTAAGAGCGGATTTAAAACCTATTTGAGAGGCAAGATCACAAAGCTAAGAAATGGACTGAATATGGAAGAGTGAAAAGGAAGGGAGATATTAAGAATGACTCTTACATCCTTGGCTTGCCTGTCTGTTATCACTAAAAATCTAGAAAAAGATAAGCTTATATAGTATGGTAGTAAGGTTCCAAGATGGTCCTCAACAATCCTTTCCATTTGGTATTCACATTTTTGTGTACTCCTTTCTCATTCTGAATCATGATTGACCTAGCAACCAAGGGGATACTATGGAGTTGATCTATCTTGGTCTCTTGGATTGCTCCCTCTGGGAGAAAGCGTCTATCATGTTTTGAGGACACTTCAGCAGTTGTTAGGTGAAGCCCCTGTGGAAAGTCACAGGCCTCCAGATGAATGACAGTACTGACTGGCCAGATATGTGAGTAGGGTACTTTAGAAGTATAACCTCGTCTTTAATCAAGGCTTCAAATGACTGCAGTCATGAACATCTAACTGAATACCAAGCCAAAATAACTTAGCCAAGTCACTCTCAAGTTCCTGACTTAGAGAAACTGTTACAGATAATTTTTTTTCTTTAACATTTACTATTAAGCCACCAAGTTTGGAGGCCATTTTTTACACAGAAATAGATAACTAAAACATGCAGGAAGTCTTTAAGTTTGTCTTTGGTCATATTAAGTTTGGGTGGCTTATGTGAAGTATGAAAGAGGAGGGAAATTGGCTATTGAATACGACCCTGAAAGCTGAGAAGTCTGGATTTGATATCCAAAATAGAGAGTGACCTAGTGGTCACTGGTAGTTGAAATCACCTACGAGAAGAAGATAGAAATAGAAATTAGGCCTATGAGAGAACTTTGGGGACTTAACACTGAATGGCTGGGAGGAAGAGGGTAGGAACACAAAGAAATACAGACAAATGACATGGGAGTAGGAAGGATACAAAATGTTCAGAAGAATGTGTAATTTAAGAAGGAAGATATGGCCAATAGCATAAAATGTCGAAAGGTCTCATAATGAGGGGTCAAAAAAGTATTAGGGATATAGAAACCTAGATTCCTGATCTTATAGAGAATTGCTTACATGTAACACTTTGGGAGGAAGCCTAGTTGAAGTCCACTGAGAAAACTAGAGACTATGGAGAGAGTATTAGAACAGCTTATGAACTGCATTCTTCAGAACCATCGACTATGTAGCAATTCCAAGTGTTTTCTAATTTGGCCACCTGGAAGTCATACTGAATCATATTCATGGTTCATTTGTACAGTCTAGAGATTAAGTCACATCTATTACTCTTGAATTGTGATTTAGCATGATGATCACTTAATATTAAGGCCATCAAAATAAAGAACGATAACAGAAAACACAAGGCTCATATTAATATTTTATGTTCTCTAGTGTAATCTGATAGAAAAACACCATGCTTAACAGATTCAAAAAACTTCATAATACAGGGGAAACAATGGGGAAAATAAAAGAATGACATAAGAAGTAAGAAATTATTATGACTTCTTACCACAAACTTGGTAATAATGGACATACTTGCTTAGACATGTGTGTCAATAATCATAGGAGAGAAACCTACAAAATGTACCAGAAACATGATGTGGCTAAAAGAGGAAAGGAGCATGAGAGAACACCCCAACTAGGGACTCAAACCTAGAAGTTCCACAAGAATTTGATTCCAAATACATGGATGGTAGAGTTCTATTAGCAATTTGTTTTCTTTCCTTTTTCATCTGCTATGTCACAGCACTATGCCACTTCACAAAGCTCCATATTGCCACCTGCCACAGTACATCTGATATTACACTCCCTTGAAAATGGAAATAGTGACTATCATCTCTTACAATCACTTTTACAATTGAAACTCTTTTATCTCTTTACAAAGAAGAAATTTCTTATATATTTCTTTGTTAAGAAGGAATATTTAGATGAGACAATGGTAGATCAAAAATAAAATTCCTTCTGTCATTTCTAAGTATAAATAAATCAGGTACTTAATGTCACAGTAATTCAAAGAACTCAAAATTTATATTTAGCTACATATTGCATTTCATTATACTTTGATATGCCCGACACTATAAATCAGAGGCATTTTCTTGAAATACTGTTTCTCAGTTTAACACCTCATATTCAAAATGAATACATATGTATTATTGCATCCTTCCTAACCGTCTCCCCTTTAAATTAATCTTGAATGATGCATAGCTGTGCTTTGCTCATTCATGCCTATTCATATTGTATATCTGAAATGATTTTAAGTCCATATTGTAGGCATTTTATATGTAGTAGAATTTTTGGTCTTACAGTTCTAATAAAATCAAAGATTTGTTCTTCATTACTTTTTCCAAATCACAGTCCTAAAGGTTAGAAGTCCAGGTGGGCTTGACTAGGTTCTATGTTCAGGGTCTCACCAAGATGAATTCAAAGTGTAGGACAACTGCATTCTTACTGGAGACTGGGGTTGTCTTCCAAAATCATTCCTTTCCTTGGCAGAATTCAGTTCTTTGTCATAGTGAGACTGATGTCCTCCATACTCGGCTGGCTCTCTGTCTGAGGACCTCTCTCAGTTCCTCAAGGCTGACACATTTCCTCTCCTGGGGCCTATTTTATCCCCAACCCAGCAAGAACACATCCAGTCCTTCTCATTTGTTAAATCTCTCTGGCCTCTTCTGCAAAAATACAAAGAAAATTGTCTTTTTTAAGGACTCATGAAATTAGATAAGGCCCAGCAAGATAATTTCCCTATCTTAAGGTCAACTGTGACCTATAACCCAATCATCAGAGTGATATCTCACCTTATTTATAGGAAATTAAGGTGTGACATCTTTGGTTGCCATTTTAGGAATTGTTTCCCAAACCAAGGGGGAAAAAGTGTGATTTCTTCACAAAGTAAAAAGCAACTCTACAATGGTGTCTTCAGACTGTGGCATCTTGACACATATGTTATCTTGCCTACATCTGTTGCCCAAAAGGCAAGGTCAAGTTACATAGTTAGCCTGTATGTCCTCCCCACCACAAATATCTGTCTGGGTAGCATTTAATGTTAATCACATTCTCTTGCTTTCCATTAGAGTAATTGTTTGTCCCTCCTTCTCCTGTGGAAGATTATTATGTCTACAATCTATCTACATAAGTGTTATGGGTTGTAAATGTATATCTTCTCCCTGGGGGACTATTATATACATAATCTGTTACCTTTTTCCATTAAGCTAATGAATGGTTGACACTTGTGATTAGAACAATCTGGCAACCTTAAATGTTGTCTTAAAAGTAAAAAATTGAAATGGTCCGTAGTCAAACCTACTGAATAACATCTGTTTTGCACTCAGCATCTGGTAAAAAGTTCTTGCTTCCTACAGACAACAGAAGACATTAAATGGATTATGGCTTGATTCCTCCTCTACGTCAGCCAAAGCAAACTTGCTGATTCAACAGTTTAGACTATGAGTTTGGCTTATTTAACAATTAAGAAAAAAATATATTTTTTAAGAAAGACTATTTCCTCTTTTTTAAAATGTTTATTTTGAGAGAGAGAGAGACAGAGAGGGGGAAAAAAATGAGCGGGGGAGGGGCAGAGAGAGAAGGAGGCAGGATCTGATGAAGGCTCTATGCTGTTTGGAGCTCTGTGGAGTTTGGAGCATGACAGCACGACTTGAACTCACCAACAATGAAATCATGACCTGAGCTGATGCTTAACCAACTGAGCCACCCAGGTGCTCCTAATTAAGAAAAAAATTTTTAAAGAAAAGTTTTGGATAACTTTTATTTATCATTGATTACTATAAACTACCACATTTAATCACAAATAATGGCAACACAACTATATGTTAGAATCTCAAATTATGCCAACAAAATTATATACAAGTAATAAGTTGGATTCTAATCATTGGAGCACTCTGTGAAAAGACATTTGATTCTTTTCACCAGGTAATTCAAAAGATTCAATAAAAGGAGATGTAATGAAAGAATATATTTTAAATGAAATCCCTTGGTTTGAAATTCAAAAGTATATTATAATCTCCAGGTTTAGCTTTGAAATGTGTGAAGATACAGGTGACTCTTCTGAGATGCTCCAGATTTGACCTCTCCCATGAACTTCACCCTATGTATTCAACTGATGCTAGACTATCTCCACCTTAAAATTCGTACTTTCAAGAAATAGCAAACCCAGAAATTAACATTGGTATTCATTCCTTAAAATTAACTTTTTCTCTTTCCCAACTTTTATATTAGTACTGCAATGATTTTTTTACAACTAAACTAAAATCTCAGAAAAAAAATACTGGTCTATATATTTGCCCTTAATCTTCTAAATTCAGCTTCTCACTAAGGCTTGTCCTCTAGTGTTTTCTGCTTGTTCCACTGTGCCTTTAGTCTACTGCTTTATCACCTCACTCCTAAATTACTATACGATCTGGTAACTGGTTCCTTTACCTTCAGCAATCTCTGTCCACTTCAGTCAGACTAATCCTTATGAAACACTGGTTTCATCATGTCAGTAAAGGACTCAGGACTGATTACAGCTCCCCACTTGAGATCAAGTCCAATTTCCTTCCCTTGATGGTAAGCCAATCATTCCTTCAACTTTATTTTCTGCTACTTTTCACATACACTCTCTATTGCAGTCTTGTTTATGTTCTCACCATCCTCCTAAAAACTTTTTTTTAATCAATTTTGCTGCCACCAAATTACAGCATATTATGCTGCATCATATTCTCTGTTTCGATTTCCCAGTTCCTGTCTACTCAAAGCTCACTCATTTTTGACCTTACATAATATATAAACACTTTAAAAAACGACTCTATATTCCCTTCCAAGATGCACATATTTTGGCTCTGAAGTGTATACAAACGCACACATTCACATATATACACATTATTATCTAATAGGTTCGTAAACATTAGGTAATGATACAATGTAACGCTACATTCATCACTCGGTATATGGTGTCTATAGTAAGACTTCGGGTACTGATTCATATGTTGAAATATAATTAAGCATACACAAAATGTTTGAAATTTTAGGTGGATATATTTTGATTTGGCTTAAATAGATCCCACTCACAACTCTAGGTGTGAACCCTATTGAGGTTAAGTCTGTGACTGAAATTTTTCTGTTTATAAGGATCATTTTAGTGATGGTTAGAAGGACTTCATTTGAGACAATGAAAGAATAAATTTCAAGAGTCTTCATAGCTTTGAGGAGAAAATTGCAGTCTTATTGCTGGATAGGTATGAAGTCTGTAACCATTGTGGTCATTTTTTGATTATGATAACAATTGAAAATTATATTGGAACTTTCTATAGGATTTATGTAATATCAGACAGTTAAGTGTCTGATTTTTTTGGTACATTTATTTTTGGTTCATATAGTTTTTACAATATATGTGATAGTTACCACTGTTGTATTCTGTATTGGATAAGGATACTGGGGCCCAGATGAGGAAACTAAGGCAGAGATAAGGAAACCAAGCCTTTATAGTGATTAAAATATAGGCAGTCTGTCCTAGAGCCTAAGCTCCTTACATATACCCTGTATAACCGGTCATCATATTGATATAATTTAGTCACAATGTAAGAGTCTTAGAGTCATAGAAAATATGGACAGGAAAGGATTCCCTTAAGGCATTGACTTATGCATCATAACTTGCCTGAGTCTCTCCACACTTGAGTTACAAATGACAATATATCCTATTGCTTGTGGTTTTTATTATTTGGTTACTTTTGTCTGTTCTATTTGTTTATGTGTTAAGTTAGGGTAGGACTCATCATCCTAATTTTATCACCATGTGTTCAGTGAGAAGATGAAAGGTATTCAGCATAATGACCAGAAGTTATGAACTTGGGGTGCTCACTACAAAATGACACCCTAAATCTATAATGCGACTCAAACAAATTTTACTTTTATGGGTCATGGCGAGTCTTATTTTTCCGTTTTTGATTTAAAGTGGCTAATTGCTCATGATGTCATAAAGCAAAACTCACCACATGACTCACCACATGACAAAAAATTTCTATTTCCTTTATCTTGCCTGCTCATACAGTATTGAATACTATAATTAGCACACAAATACTGCAAGACAAATCATTTAAATAGTATTTGATTCACAGCATCATTAGTGATTCAACACAGCACAATTAATTTTCCTTAATTAAACATATCAATCCCAGGGGATTGGATGGTTTGAAAGAATGCTATTGGCAGTTGATTTATTTATCTGTTGTTTGCTTTGTTGACTTACTCATTTATTACCTCCAGGTCGCTGAGCCTGATCAAATTATAGTGGGAAGTTAATATTATAAAATGGGAGTCTCCTGATTTGCATGAATGACCTGGTTACACCAATACTGTTCCTTCACATGAGGTATAAACATTAATATCATTAATGTGAATACTTGCACTGAGACATTACTTTGGGTCAGTCCATTAAATGAAATTTCAGCATCCTCTTCAAGCAAACCACTCTTCCCAAGCTGATGAGAATATGTTGGCTATAGCTGAAAATGTTTTCCTGCACTTCTTGTGGGTTGTTCTAGGAAGAAATTATAAAGTATGTGTAATGTCTCCCTTTTAACTTTCTCTTTCCAAACCATTTTCTACCCTTGGGATCATTTGAGTAATTCCCATTACAATTTTTTTCTGGTTTAAAGCAAAATTATCATATATGTTTTTTACTATTTACTTATGTAGTTTTTTTTCAGTTAGATTCCTGAGATGTACAGATGTATTTGTTTCAGTTGTGTATGTACAAGTAATACATAATAATGGTAAAAAAAAATATCTAAAAAGGTAATGCAGTTAAATGATAATACTAAAGTCACTGAAATATAATAACACGTAGTTGGTAGTTGGTCACAATGTTTTGGACAGATATGAAGCATCTAGCTATATATTTACTTAGTAGTATCAACTATATTTAGAAAAATATGACCTCCAAGGCCTAGAATAGGGCTTATATGTAGTACAAGATTAATAAATATTTGCCATTATAATTCATTATATATGAGCATACATTTAAATATACATTATTACAAAATCTACGTGTGTACTTTATGCATTTTTTCTAAACCTGCTTTATAATTTTAAAAACAATTATATATTGAGGTAGTCTTACATTTTTGCATTACTAATACAAGACTTTACAATTATCCATATCTCTGACAGAGGCCAATCCCTGCTACTTCAGAGTCAAAGGAACTTCCAGCTGGATTTAACTGATGAAAAGATAGCCATGTTTTCATCACAATTTTGGAGTGGGGCAATCAAGTAGGTTTTTCTAAACTCTAAAATAATTGACCAGATATGACTTTCTCCTTTGCTGAAAGTCAGCTTGTATGTTCACTGGTCCAGTTATATATGGCTTCATAATAGACTAATTCAAAATTCAGTGGCTTAAACAACATGATTTTTTTGTATCTTTCCATTAAGTGCGTCAGGAATTCAGGTAGGATGTGGTTGGACAATTGATTTGCTCACCTGAGATTAACTGGGGTGACCTGGGGGAGTCAGGCTGCTCTGGAGTGTCCCAGATGGTTTAACTGCCATGTGTGGTATCTTGGAGGGAAAAGCCAAAAGGCAGGGCTCAGCAGACTCCTTCCTCCTCACCACATACTCGCTCCACCAGGGGTAGTCAAACTGATATGTTGGCTCTGGACTTCACAAGATCAAAGTAGAAGCCATGAGTCCTTTGAAGTCTAGGCTCCAAATTGGTGTGGTATCATTTCTGTTACACTCTATTGGTCAAAGTAATTGTTAAGTCAGTCCAGATTTAAGAGGAGAGGCCAGTAACCCCACCTTTTGATGTTCTAATTTTCAGCCATCTTTAAGTTTCCATGCTGAAAATAACCGATTCCAATATTTTTGTTTTTTATCAAGGGAAAACAAAACAAAACAAAACAGGAAAGTTACCTGAAAATGATGCATATATGGCATAAATTTCTCAAATTAAAAAAAAATTAACTTTTATTGAGTTTTGAGAGATTGAGAGACAGAGTGTGAGTTGGAGAGGGGCAGAGAGAGAGGGAAGCACAGAATCAGAAGCAGGCTCCAGGCTCTGAGCTGTCTGCGCAGAGCCCGATGCCGGGCTCGAACTCACAGACTGCAGGATCATGACCTGAGCCGAAGTTGGATGCTTAACCAGCTGAGCCGCCCAGGTGCCCCTAACATCTCAGTTTTTAATGTTTGCATCTCACACAAAGTATATGAAAATTGATTCTTTTTTCCCCCAGTTTTTAAAAATACACAGCCCTAGACTTGCTCTTCCTCCATAAATATTTAGGAGAGGAAGAAATGGAAAAGAAAACCTAGAAAACCTTCAGTGGTTTAATTTATGCATGCTGATTATAAAACAGAGTGAGAAAGCAACACATGATTCCTAATTAGATTAGATCCTCTTTTACTTTTTTTTGCATTAACTGAATGTCTAAAGTATACTCTTAAGTAACTAAAATAAGAGAATCCTATTTCTCCAGTCATCTTATTTTCTACCTATTCTGTTACACATTTGAGAATATAAATAAAAGGAGTAACCATCTATTGATAAAGAGATCTTGTTTGTTTTAGCTTGGCTGCAATTTAATTTCCTCTGCTCTTGAATTTCTGTAACCTTCTGCAACATTCATTTTATATTTAGAGAGCCTTTTTTCTTTTTTTCTTTTTTTGAACCAATTTAAAGTAGTCTGTTTTTGAGAAGCTCCTGAGAATATTTGAAAAGCTATCTTCTTAATCTTATTGGATTTCAACTTTTGATTGTGTATACCTGAAAAATGGGCCTCGGAGCCTAGTCTGGCACTTACTGACATGTCGATATTATATCAGTGAAGATGCTTCAGTGTTGAGAAGTCCCCAGGACATGTAGTGATAGTTCTTTATAATTTTGAAAGTTTCATGAGCAAATGCTTTAAAGATTCTCACTTCTGATTTCATTGAGAGGCTTAAAAAATGTTGAACAGATATGGTACATATTTTCCATTTTGATTTTCTCCTCTAATTGTTATAGACAGCAGTATGAATTTTTACCAAATACCTTTTTCAGCTCTTTTCTTGCTTCCTGTCCATTTAGGATTCTAATCTTTAATCCTACTACATTCATTTTTAAGCTCATTGGCTGTTATATATCTCTTCTGTCTGTCACCTGACAACTCTTCTATTTTAATCATGATGCATTTCGAGAAATTCTGCTAGAGATAAAGATCACTAGGGAGAGATCTGACCTAGGTTTCACAAAAAGGAAAGCCATGTTTTAGTGAGATGGGGTGACAGTTGATGTGATGGTATAGAGGGGAGGAAACAGGAGCCATTTGAAAAAAGAAATAGAAAAGCAGCACCTCAAAATTTCCCCTTCCCTGTTCAGCAGCATTGACAAGAGTAAGGCCAGTGTAGATATAAGAAATGATAATAATAAAAGTGATAAAACGTAGAAACTTAAGGGAATCAAGGAGATATAAAGATAAAAACCCATTTTACTTTCATTTAACTAAGAGGGAGTCAAGGGTCAAGGAGACAGATAAAGTCCATTTTAACTTCACCTTAATTAGTGTATTAATTTACATAAATAAGAGAGGACCAATTGATAGGATTTCATATTATCTACATTCCGATGGATTTGTGTGATGCTCTAAACCACACCAAGAAATAATTATAAGTATTCCTTTAATATATTCTATTCCAAATATATTTTTTTAATTTCAAATACATAAAAAAAAAGAAACAAGGAGTCTGTGTTTACCTTTAGAAATGGACCAATGAAAGATAAATTACTGAGACATAAAAAAGTCTATATTGGTAAGATAATATTTAATTTGTATGAGTGGCAACAATGTCTTTTGACTCAGTCCTCAGCACAACCATACATTATATGCTTTCTGCCCTAATTACCCTGGGCATTATAATTTTGTAGCTCAGTTTCCCATAAAAAGATAGATTCTATTTCCCCACCATTATCTGATATTAAAAATGATTAGCTTTAATGAAAAGAATCTAGAAAAGAATCAGACCTACATAACATAATCAACAACATCATCTGTGATATTTAATAAATTGTAGCAAAAGGTAAAAGTAAACAAGCTTTAATGTATGAAGCATATTATAGCACACAGGTTTATAAAAGAGGACTGTTTACTCAATATTTTTATTTAGTAGCCCATTAAAACTAATGTTAGTATGTTTTTAAAAAGAGATCCCATTTATTCAGATAAAGAGGCACCAAGTTCCTCCATTGTTGGGAAAAAGAAATAAGAAAGGAAATAGTGAAATTTAGGATATACAATAAAACCTTGTTTTGCGAGTATAATTTGTTTCAGAAACATGCTTGTAGTCCAGAGCACTTGTATATCAAAGTGAATTTCCCCATAGGAACTAACAGAAACTGATGATTTGTTCTGCAGTACAAAAATATTCATATAAAAATGATTACAATACTGTAATATAATACAACATAATAAAGAAAATACACAATATAAAGAAAGATAAACAAATTAACCTGTACTTAACCTTTGAAAACCTTTGTGGCTGGTGTGAGGGAGACAAGAGAGAGGAGGGTTATTGTGTAGGATGACTTTCACTATCACTAATGGCATCACTGCTATCTGTTGGCTCAATGGAATATTTTTCTTTTTGTGTAACTTTAAGAAGGAACCTATCCGATGACATTTGCTTTTGCCTCCTTTTGAGGATTTTGCAGAAATGTGGCATTGCATTGATGATCACCCACAATCCTGCAATGAGAGAGAGAGAGAGAGAGAGAGAGAGAGAAGGAGAAGAACCATTGGCTCAGCTATGATCATGTGACATTCGGTGTCATGTGCTATTCATATTGCAAGACGTCACTCATTTATCAAGTTAAAATTTATTAGAAATGTTTGCTCATCTTGCAGAACACTCACAGAACAAGTTACTCCCAATCCACGGTTTCACTGTACTTAGATTTAGTTTCAAGGAATCACTTCTTGGCCTTTTGGCTAAGATCAAGTGTAGAATTAGTTTCATGGAATGCCCTGAGAGCCCCAGGTTTACTCCTGCTGCATATGTTGACTGTTGAGAATCCAAAGACAGCTACACCATATTCTTCAGTCATTTTAAAGACATCTGCATTTACCATTGTGTAACCCCAATATATCTAATACTGCTTTAAAGAAGTGCACATTCAGGGTGTGAAAATTAAGAGCAGTGAAAAGAAAGACAAAGAATTATAGTAAAAATGAACATAGGACAAAAAATAAAAGGCATTGCTTCTTGATCTACAAAGCAACTATATGGTTAATGCTTACATTTCATGTATGTACTGGGAAGTAATCTTTGTGCCTTCTTCAGCCCAAATAAACAATGGGTATTCTGTCTGCTCAATATAATGATCCTAGGTATTGCCACTGTAAAAACAGAAGCTTCCTCGATGTGGGGGGGGGGGGGGGGGGAATCACTGGAAGCAAGGATATTTTGTTACACAGCAAAAAAAAAAAAAAAAGACCATTTTAAATCATAGCAATGAAGATGAATAATAAATAGGTAGTTTCCTTCCTTCTAATGTAATGACTATGGCCCATTTCCCACCCTTTATTTCATTTGGAAGAAAAACATTCCACAGCTAATAGAGAACACACAGGTAAGAAATTAAATCATTTATTTTATTTACTTCAATGTGAGAATTTTTCTGAAGAGGAGCTTATGAAAGAACCAAGGCCATAAACATTACTCATCAAATTACTTAAAAATTTCAAGACCATTGAGAAACACTGACCATACTGTTGAAGTCACTCAGAAGAGATTATTTACATAATAACACCTGGCCGCACAAGGATTTTCAAATTTTTCTACCAGAATTGAGCATTGAAAAAACTATATCTAAGATTCTGTAAAAAATGGCCTTCTATTCTATTGCCTCATCAAAGTTTTGAGATTCTATTTCTATTCTAACTGGCCAACAAAAATCTACAACAGCAAGAGTATGAAATTCAAATATTTGAGCAAGGTAAGGTATATGCTAGTATGTTTGCTTTTATCAAACAAAAAATCAGATTAATGAGGAAGTTTGATACAAGTCAAAGTCCACAACTGTTTAATATTCTTTGCATGTGAAATTAGTTGGTTCATCATTAATCATGTTTAGTTGCACCTGATTTTTTTTTTCTGTAGACTTAAGATGCCAATTTTATTACAGTGGCTGTTCTCAGGAGGTTTATAACAATGATCACAGCTATGTTAATTATTTCACACATTTTGGGATTGTTTCAAAGTCAAGTAATTTTTTTTTTAAGCAAAGTTATCAGTAGCGAAAAAAAGATAATTTGTTTAAATGACTTCCATTATGTTAAGAAAACATTAGTATTAGGTTTGGTTATTTTAATAATTATATAGCTCATTGTTATTTATTATTTTCCAAGTAGAAAATTCTTTGTGTGTAGTAATCTTTTCTATTCCTTCCACTTAATATGAACCAATGGAAAAATCCTTAACACAATTTTTGCCTTCAACCTTCAAAGAGGTGAATCTCAACAGAACCAAAGGCATCCATAAAATACATTTCAAACTTCCAATATTATGAAAACGCAATTTTGAGAGTTCTGCATTGTTGTCTGCAGAGTAATTTATAACAAAATAATGAGTTTCAGGTTTTATATGGAGACGAGAAATAAATTAAATACTACATATTCAGTGAAAAGTATTTCTTAAAACCTCAAGACTTTCCAAATTCTCTTGATCTTCTCGTTAGCCATCAAAGTTAAACTATGGTAGTTATAATTATAACAAAAGAATTCTGTCCTTTGGCCAGAGCTCATGTTATGGACAGACCAGGGTATATGATGAAGAGGTAAACCAGATAATAGACAAGGATTAAACAAATGTTTAGACCATAATAACATGATGGTGGTGGTGGTCAGTGGAAAATCAAAGGAATCAGTTATGTTATTATAGACTGAGAACAAACAGGAAGTGTAGGCCAATTATCAGGGAGGCAGAATGTTTTATGAAGAGCAAGGAGTTCTCCTTGGAAGTTAAGGTATGCAGACTTGCAAAAAGCATTTTCTTATGTCACCTTCTGATTTATATCTGAGTAGTTATTCTGTTGGTTCGTTCATTTTGGGCTTAATGATCCTCTGTGTACTTCCCTTGAAGGCCTAAAAGTTATTGTCCCATTTTTTTTTTTAAACAAAAGGAAGACACCAAGGCTTAGAAAAATTCCAGAAAGGCTAGATCACTATTCTAGATCTCAGATCAGAATGGTGAGTTCTTGGATCAATTTCTTTTTCATATGGATTCCTAATTTCCTTCTGTATTGATGGGATTTTATGTTTCCTAATGTTTATAGCTGTATGTTGATGAGTGGTAAGAGTAAAGCAAGCTATAGAAACATACTTTCCTCATAAACTATAAGGTAGGAATGCAAGACCCACTAGATACATGGTTTTAAAGAAGCTAAAAATTACTACTCTATTCCCAATTACATCAGATATGAGTCTTTATGTTCCGTTCAATGATTCTCATTTAGGAAAAATTTTAGTGTCTCTTGGTAGGTGGGGATTTGTTATGCGCCTCCTAAATGACAGTATAGATGTAACTCACTTGAAGCAAATTTAATATATGAAAATAAAGTTTACAAACTATTAAATTAAGGAGTTTTTATTCAATACCCAGTGATTCTCCATATAATTGACAAGTATCTGCTTGAATGACCAGACTCAAGTGAAATGTATGAGACCCTCTGATGAATTTAAATACTTAACTATGATTCATGCACATCATAAAACTAATACACTTTTTCTTTTTTTGTTGTTTTTTTTTTTGAAGGTGATAGTTGCTAATTTTTATTTATTTTTTATTTTAATTTTTTTAAAATTTACATCCAAATTGGTTAGCATATAGTGCAACAATGATTTCAGGAGTAGATTCCTTAATGCCCCTTACCCATTTAGCCCATCCCCCCTCCCGTAACCCCTCCAGTAACTCTCTGTTTGTTCTCCATATTTGAGAGTCTCTTGGGGCGCCTGGGTGGCTCAGTCCGTTCAGCGTCCAACTCGGGCTCAGGTCATGATCTCACAGTCTGTGAGTTCAAGCCCCATGTCTGGCTCTGTGCTAACAGCTCAGAGCCTGGAGCCTGGTTCAGATTCTATGTCTCCCTCTCTCTCTGCCCCTCCCCCCGCTCATTCTCTGTCTCTCTCTCTGTCAAAAATAAATAAACATTTTAAAAAAAGAGTCTCTTATGTTTTGTCCCCCTCCCTGTTTTTATATTATTTTTGTTTCCCTTCCCTTATGTTCATCTGTTTTGTCTCTTAAAGTCCTCATATGAGTGAAGTCATATGATTTTTGCCTTTCTCTGACTAACTAATTTCACTTAGCATAATACCGTCCAGTTCCAACCACATAGTTGCAAATGGCAAGATTTCATTCTTTTTGATTGCCAAGTAATACTCCATTGTATGTGTGTGTGTGTGTGTGTGTGTGTGTGTGTGTATATATATATATATATATATATATATATATACCACATTTTCTTTATCCATTCATCCATCGATGGACATTTGGGCTCTTTCCATACTTTGGCTATTGTTGATAGTGCGGCTATAATCCTTGGGGTGCATGTGTCCCTTCAAAACAGCACACCTGTATCCCTTGGATAAATACCTACTAGTGCAATTGCTGGGTCGTAGAGTAGTTCTATTTTTAGTCTTTTGAGGAACTTCCATACTGTTTTCCAGAGTGGCTGCACCAGCTTGCATTCCCACTGACAATGCAAAAGGGATCCTCTTTCTCCACGTCCTCGCCAACATCTGTTGTTGCCTGAGTTGTTAATGTTAGTCCTTCTGACAGGTGTAAGATATTTGGTATCTCATGGTGGTTTTGATCTGTATTTCCTGGATAATGAGTGATGTTGAGCATTTTTTCATGTGTCAGTGGTCCATCTGGATGTCTTCTTTGGAGAAGTATCTATTCATGTCTTTTGCCCATTTCTTCACTAGATTATTTGTTTTTTGGGTGTTGAGTTTTATAAGTTCTTTACAGATTTAGATACTAACCCTTTATCTGATATGTTGTTTGCAAATATCTTCTCCCATTCCATCGGTTGCCTTTAATTTTGCTGATTGTTTCCTTTGCTGTGCAGAACCTCTTTATTTTGATGAGGTCCCAGTAGTTCAATTTTGCTTTTGTTTCCCTTGCCTCCAGAGATGTGTTGAGTAAGAAGTTGCTGTGGCCAAGGTCAAAGAGGTTTTTGCCTGCTTTTTCCTCGAGGATTTTGATGGCTTCCTGTCTTACATTTAGGTCTTTCATCCATTTTGAGTTTATTTTTGTGTATGGTGTAAGAAAGTAGTCCACATTCATTCTTCTGCATGTCGCTGTCCAGTTTTCCCAACACCACTTGCTGAAGAGACTGTCTTTAGTCCACTGGATATTCTTTCCTGCTTTGTCAAAGATTAGTTGGCCATACATTTGTGGGTCCATTTCTGGGTTCTCTATTCTGTTCCATTGATCTGAGTGTCTGTTCTTGTGCCAGTACAATACTGTCTTCATAATTACAACTTTGTAGTAGAGCTTGAAGTCTGGGATTGTGATGCCTCCTGCTTTGGTTTTCTTTTTCAAGATTGCTTTGGCTATTAGGGGTCTTTTCTGGTTCCATACAAATTTTAGGATTATTTGTTCTAGCTCTGTGAAGAATACTAGTGTTATTTTGATAGGGATTGCATTGAATATGTAGATTGCTTTGGGTAGTATCAACATTTTAACAATATTTATTTTCCCTATCCAGGAGCATGGAATCTTTTTCCTTTTTTTTTTTTTTTTTTATGTGTATCTTCTTCAATTTCCTTTATAAGCTTTCTATAGTTTTCAGTGTATAGATTTTTCACCTCTTTGGTTAGATTTATTCCTAGGTATTTTATGCTTTTTTGTGCAACTGTAAATGGGATTGATTCCTTGATTTCTCTTTCTGTTGCTTCATTATAGGTGTGTGGGAATGCAACCAATTTCTGTGCATTGATTTTATATCCTGCAACTTTGCTGAATTCATGAATCAGTTCTACCAGGTTTTGGTGGAATCTTTTGGTTTTCCATATAAGTATCATGTCATCTGCAAAGAGTGAAAGTTTGACCTCCTTCTGGCCAATTTGGATGCCTTTTATTTCTTTGTGTTGTCTGATTGCAGAGGCTAAGACTTCCAATACTATGTTGAATAACACTGGTGAGAGTGGACATCCCTGTCTTGTTCCTGACCTTAAGGGAAAAGCTCTCAGTTTTCCCCATTGAGGATGATATTAGCATTGGGTCATTCATATATGGCTTTTATGATCTCGAGGTATGCTCCTTCTATCCCTACTTTCTTGAGGGTTTTATCAAGAAAGATGCTATATTTTGTCAAATGCTTTCTCTGCATCTATTGAGAGGATCATATGGTTCTTAGTCCTTTCTTTTATTGATGTGATGAATCACGTTAATTGTTTTGCAGATATTGAACCAGCCCTGCATCCCAGGTATAAATCCCACTTGGTTGTGGTGAATATTTTTTTAAATGTATTGTTGGGTCTGGTTGGGTAATATCATGTTGAGGATCTTTGTATCCATGTTCATCAGGGAAATTGGTCTATAGTTCTCCTTTCTAGTGTGGTCTCTGTCTGGTTTTGGAATCAAGGTAATGCTGGCTTCATAGAAAGAGTTTGGAAGTTTTCCTTCCATTTCTATTTTTTTAGAACAGCTTCAAGAGAATAGGTGTTAACTCTTCCCTAAATGTTTGGTAGAATCCCCCATGGAAAGCCATCTGGCCCTGGACTCTTGTGTTTTGGGATATTTTTTATTACTAATTCTATTTCTTTATTTGTTAGGGGTCTGTTCAAATTTTCTATTTCTTCCTGTTTCAGTTTTGGTAGGGTATATGTTTCTAGGAATTTTTCCATTTCTTCCAGACTGCCATTTTATTGGCATATAATTGCTCATAATATTCTCTTATTATTGTTTTTATTTCTGCTGTGTTGGTTGTGATCTCTCCTCTTTCATTCTTGATTTTATTTATTTGAGTCCTTTCCTTTTTCTTTTTGATCAAACTGGCTAGTGGTTTATCAATTTTGTTAATTCTTTCAAAGAACCAGCTTCTGGTTTCATTGATGTGTTCTACTGTTTTTTTGGTTTCGATAGCATTAAATTCTGCTCAGATCTTTATTGTTTCCTGTCTTCTGCTGGTTTTGGGTTTTATTTGCTGTTATTTTTCTAGCTCCTTAAGGTGTAAGGTTAGGTTTTGTATCTGAGATCTTTTCTTCCTTTTTTAGGAAGGCCTGGATTGCTATATACTTTCCTCTTACGACCGCCTTTGCTGCATCCCAGAGATTTTGGGTTGTGCTGTTATCATTTTCATTGGCTTCCATATACTTTTTAATTTCCTCTTTAACTTCTTTGTTAGCCTATTCATTCTTTAGTAGGATGTTCTTTAGTCTTCAAGAATTTGTTATCTTTCCAAATTTTTTCTTATTGTTGATTTCGAGTTTCATAGTGTTGTGATCTGAAAGTAAGTATGGTATGATCTCGATCTTTTTGTATTGGCTGAGGGCTGACTTGTGTCCCAGTATGTGGTCTATTCTGGAGAACATTCCATGTGCACTGGAGAAGAATTTATATTCTGCTGCTTTAGGATGAAATGTTCTGAATGTATCTGTTAAGTCCATCTGGTCCAGTGTGTCATTCAAAGCCATTGTTTCCTTGTTGTTTTTTTGATTAGATGATCTGTCCATTGCTATGAGTGGAGTGTTGAAGTCTTCTACTATTATGGTATTACTATCAATGAGTTTCTTTATGTTTGTGTTTAAATGATTTACATATGTGGGTGCTCCACATTTGGTGCATAAATGTTTACAATTGTTAGGTCTTCTTGGTGGATAGACTCCTTAATTATGATATAATGCCCTTCTTCATCTCTTGATACAGTCTTTATTTTAAAGTCTAGATTGTCTGATATAAATATAGCTACTCTGGCTTTTTTTTGTTGTCCTTTAGCATGATAGATGGTTCTCCATCCCCTTACTTTCAATCTGAAGGTGTCTTTAGGTCTAAAGTGGGTCTCTCGTAAACAGCATATAGACAGATCTTGTTTTCTTATCCATTCTGTTACCCTATGTCTTTTGATTGGAGCATTTAGTCCATTAACATTTAGAATGAGTACTGAAAGATATGAATTTATTGCCATTATGTTTCTTGTAGAGTTGGAGTTTCTGTTGGTGTTCTCTTGTCCTTTCTAATCTTAGTTGCTTTTGGCATTTATTTATTTAGTTAGTTACTAATTCATTCATTCATTCATTCATTCATTCATCTTTTCTCTCCTTAGAAAGTCTCACTTAAAATTTCTTGCAGGTTGGTTTAGTGGTCACAAACTCCTTTAATTTTTGTTTGGGAAACTTTTTATCTGTCCTTCAATTTTGAATGACAGCCTTGCTGGATAAAGAATTCTTGGCTGCATGTTTTTCTGATTCAGCACATTGAATATATCCTGCCACTCCTTTCTGGCCTGCCAAGTTTCTGTGGATAGGTCTGTTTCAAACCTGATCTGTCTTCCCTTGTAGGTTAATGACTTTTTTCCCCTTGCTGCTTTCATGATTCTCTCCTTGCCTGATTATTTTGTGGATTTGACTATGATATGCCTTGTTGATGGTTAGTTTTTGTTGAATCTAATGGGAGTCCTCTGTGCTTCCTGGATTTTGATGTCTGTGTCTTTCCCCAGGTTAGGAAAGTTTTCTGCTATAATTTGCTCATATAACCCTTCCACCCCTATTTTTCTGTCTTTCTCTTCTGGGACCTGTCTGATTCTGATGTTGTTCCTTTATAATGAGTCACTGATTTCTCTAATTCTTAAATCATGCTCTTTTGTCTTAATCTCCCTCTTTTTTTCTGCTTCATTATTCTCCATAAGTTTGTCCTCTATATTGCTGATTCTCTGTTCTGCCTCATCCATCCTTGCCAAGGCAGCATCCATTTGAGGTTGCAAGTCAGTTATAGCATTTTTTGTTTCATCCTACTAGCTTTTATTTCTTTTATCTCTGTAAAAAGGGATTCTAATCTATTTTTGACTCTGGCTAGTATTTTTATTATTGTGATTATAAATTCTGGTTCAGACATCTTGCTTGTATCTGTGTTGGTTAAGCCCCTGGCTGTCATCTCTTCCTGCTCATTCTTTTGGGGTGAATTCCTTAGTTTTGTCATTTTGAAGTGAGAAAAGTAATTAATGAGGTAGAAAAAATTATAATTAAAAAATAAAATTAAAAAATTAAAGACAAACACACACAAAAATCAAACAAATGATGCTAAATCCTAGGTGTGTTTTGATCCGCGTTTTCAAAGTGGCTTGAAAGATTAGACAAAAAAGGAGGAAAAAAAAGGAAATCATTTGAAAATTGGAAAAAATGAATACACTGAAGTAGATTAAAATAAAATGATGGAAGTAAAATAGAGTTTGAAAAAATTTACACAAAAGTAAAAAATATAGTAGAAAAAAATTAAAAATATTTTTAATAAAAATTGAAAATAAAAATGAATTTTTTCTCTTTCTGTATTCAAGAAAAAGAAAAGAAACAAAAAAGAGAAAACCAAAAAAGAAAGAAAGAAAGAAAATTGAATAGATGGACTGGTGAACAGACTGAAATACAACTGAAATTACTTCGTTTTCCCCTAGAAGTCAAACTATGAAGCACTTTATAGTCCATACACTAAGCAGGTGGTGAGGCTTGTGTTCCTCAAGAGCAGAGTTGGGGTTTAGTGTAATGAGTGGGGTTGAGTGGGGTTTAGTGTAATGGCTCCATTCTCCACTAGGCTCTGCTGGCCTATTGGGGTGGATTGTTGTTACACTTGTAGGTGCGTATGTGCATGCGCAAGAGCAGTGAAAATGGCGTCACCCATCTGCCCAGACCCTAGTATCAGTACTCTGTTCTCCCCAATCAGCATTTGCACACCTGTCCTTCGTCTTCAGCTTCCGTCCACTCCCCACTTCCACACTATCCATGACCAAGCCTCAGGTAGCACCTCCCTCCTGAGTTTTGTCTCAGATGTTGCTGCCTTCCCTGGCCCCCACTTCTGAGGAACTGAGGCTTTGACCCGCTCTGCCCCCTCTGCAGAGGGTCTCACCGAGCAATGGCCGGGTGCCAGCTGCACCCAGGAGCACTTGAGGGACCATGCTGCTGCTGATGCCCGGAGACTGCGTGCCATCCTGCCTCAGGAAAAGTTCGTGAGACAGTGTAGCAGCAGCACCTCAAGGATTATGGAAAATCACAACACACATCTGGCACCAGGCTTCACCCCCAAGGACTTTGTTCTAGCACCAGCAAATGTGGCTGTTCTTTGGGGTCTGCTGGGCTCAGACCTCACAACCCCTACCAAATGTCCTTCTAGCAGTGGAACCGCTTCTCCCCGTGTGGCCCAAGAACCTCCCAGATCCCACTCTGCTCCTGAGGATTCGCCCTTCCCACCAGGGCACCGCCAGGTATCGAGCTGCAGAGTTTCAGTCTCTGTGCTCCCCCTGTTTACAGTCTTAATGGAATTTAAACCTCCTTTCTCCTTTCTCCCTTTTTAGTTTAGTCCCTGCGGCTGTTTCCAATTTTCCACTTTCTTTCCAGCTGCTTTTGGGGAGAGGTGCTTTTCCCATACCCCCCACCTCACGTAAAAGCGTTCTCCGTCAGTCCTCTCTCCACATGCAAAAGTGGCTCCCTGTCCTCTGCAGTTTCTCTCTTCCCAAGTTCACTCTCCACACCATGTATCTGCTGAATTCTGTGGTTCAGGTTGTGCAGATTGTTGTGTTAATCCTCAGATCAGTTTTCTAGGTGTGCAGGATTGTTTAGTGTTGGTCTGGCTCACTTTTTCTTTGTTTTTGAATTGTTCACCTATATGTGGTTTTGATTCTGGTGATCAAGGCAGAGAGAAGTAGGAAAGGCTGGGTATATTAAGAACTTTTTCTTCTATGTCAGAATAAAAATACATAAAATTTTTAAAAATTAGAATTAGGTATAGCATATGTAAATATCGTTAGCTAATGAAAGACATGAATGAAATATCCTCTGGTCTGATTTTTAATATTTAGAAGTGAATTCTCTAATTTTGGTCCATATACAGTCTTTAGGAAATTTTTGTTTTTAATAGGGACGTGTGTCTGTATGCATATAATTTATTTACAATTCAGGAATGATGCTAAATTATGGTTAAAAGGTACAAAAGTGCACAGTTGGGATGCCTGGGTGGCTCAGTTGGTTAAGCATCAGACTTTGTCTCAGGTCATGATCTCACAGTTCGTGTGTTGGAGCCCCGTGTCAGACTCTGTGTTGACAGTTCTGAGTTTGGAACCTGCCTCAGATTCTGGGTATCCCTCTTTCTCTGCCCCTCCCCTGCTTGTTCTCTGTCTCTCTGTCTCTCAAAAATAAATAAGCATTAAAAAAATTAAGAAAAACACAAAAAACAAAATGCACACTAATGCTAAGTCTATACTTTGCAGGTTTTGCTTATAATATATTACATAGCTCTCTATGAAATGCTTTATATTTCTTTTGGATGTTCTTTTTTAAGACTTTGCCACTGTTAGGTCTATGTAAAAGGACAATTGTTCTTTTTTTTTTGTTTTTTTACTTTGATAAGTCACTAAAAAGTTTCATGTCTCATTTTCTTATCTACCACTCTAAAATCTTTAAAAAAATAAGTAAATAAAAAATAAATAAAACAGCTTCCTCCAGAGTTCTTACATGTATTTGTGTTCAGTAAGATTATTTATGGACTCAACTCATTAAAGTATTTTAAAAGGATCCTTAGCAAGGTGAGCATTAGACAAGGAAATTAATTCAGTGCTGAGAATATAAATAGAATACTGTAATCATAAAAAATATAATAGAAATCAGCACTTTCTCATCCAACATAAACTCCTTTAAAAAAATCAACCAGCTTCTGTAATTACATTTTTATTGTGTTTTTTTATTTACACCATATTCCTCTGGTAGGTAAGCTCATAATTACAGACAGCCCTGCCTTTATGTATTTAAATTAAAGTCAAATGGTCCCAACTCCCAGGTTTTTTTTTTCTTTTGTTCAGTAACTAAACAAAAAAAGAATAAATCTGGTTCTTGAGAAAACAAATTAAAATTGATGGACAGAAATATTGCCATATTTCAACATACTGACTAGGAAAAAGATAAAAGATCTAGACATTGTGCTAAATGTTTTGTAAAATCAATCACGTTTCATCAAGATGACCTTGTGAAAAATATACATATATTTTAAAACTGTGAATTTTGCTAATATCAGAAATTTCAACACAAAGGGACTCAGAACAAAAGGTTCTTTAATAGCTCTCAAATGTGGAGTTTCCAGAAGTAAAGGTAGTTTTAGTATTAAGTAGATAAATGGCACAACAGCATCACTAAGGATGTAGCATTTTCATTCCCTCCTCTCTGAACTCTGTATCATCAGCATCATGCTAAGATGGTTCTGTATGGAAAAGCATTGGTAACAATTCCTAGTGCCTAAGGATTCTTTGTCTATGTCCAGGGAAAGAAAAGCATTCTTTGTCCCAATATTACAAGTGTTTTTAAATTTATTATATCTGGATTGACTTAAGTTGCAAATATTCTCCTGACTCCATCATTTTGGTCAGAAAAATGTAATGTGATCATTGGTTAAGTCACTGGCCCATCCTTGGCTGTTTGGGAAACAGGTAGTTGTCAAAACAAAATTTGGGTGTTATTAGATAAGGAGAGTTAGAAAATAGTGGCTATGTTGGTAGATACGGAATGTCCACTGGAATGTTAGGATCTGTAATAAATGAGGGAACTGGGGGTACCTGGGTGGCTCAGTCAATTAGGCATCTATGGATTTCAGCTCAGGTCATGATCTCACGGTTGGTGAGACTGGGCCCTGCATTGGGCTCTTCACTGGCAGCGTGGAGCTTGCTTGGGATTCTCTCTCCCCCTGCCTCTCTCTCTGCCTTTCTTTCTCTCTCTCTCTTTCTGTCTCTCTTCCTCAAAAATAAATAAACATTAAAAAAAATCTTAAAAATAAGTAAGGAAACAAAGGTTCCAAGAAATCAAGTAACTTAACAATCTTTACCTGGAGTTGAAAGCAATTCTGTACTTGAATTTTTTCATAACTTCAGTTCTACAACTTTCAATGCCATGAAAATGACTGGATTTTATACACTCCCATGAGTAGTACATGCCACACTTGTACTAGGTACTTGGTTTGTCCATTCTAACGTTACCAGATTTATTAACTGATTTTGCATGGTTTAGGTAGCTGTCTTTAAAAAAAATCAATGAAGACGTTTCCAATTTCAGATTTTTGAATAAAAAATAATCAGGTGATTTTAGAAAATATGTCCTTACACTATGAAATGTATTATATTCAGGTTATTAAACTATTAACTTAAAGATAAATATGTATTAAGTTATATGGCAGCTGTTCTCCAAAGACATTGTATGATAGTTACTCTCATTTCTTTGTGTTTGTACCACACCTCACATCAAGCGGTAGAATGTATGTACCCTCCGCTTGAATTAGGGCTAGCCTGTATTACTGGCTTCAACCAATAGAATATTGCAGAAGTGACATTCTAGAAACCCAGGCTTTTGAGGCTTTAAGGAAGCTTTCACTTTCTAGAAGCCACATTGTGAGGAAACCCAAGCCGTATAAGGTGGTCACATGGAGAACTAACTTGCTCTGATTGTCAATCCCATCTTAGTTCCTACCCAACAGCCAGGACTATATAGTGAACCATTTTGAACATTTCAGGCCAATTTGAGATTGACTTGATGGCCGGCATTCCATGGTCGTCTAACCTTGGCCCAATCAATATCAAATGGAGAAAAAAAACAAAACAAACAAACAAACAAAAAAAACCAACAAAACTGTAGGGCTGAGCCAAACCATTTCACAGGCTAGTGAAAGGTAACAGTATTTTTTTGTTTTAAGGCCCTATGTTTTGTTATGGCTTATCATGCAACAATGGACAATATATGTGATGTAAGATGGTCAACATATGTGATGCGGTTCTTAAACCAGCCTGTGATCCCTGCTTATTATACCACTGGCAAAAAACCTCAGGCAAAATTTGACTGTGTCTAGACTATTCTTTTTTCCTAAGTATAATTTTCTGCTTCCTACCATGTTAATCCACACCCTAGTTTGGTCTATACTTTCTAGTTCCAAAAGTAGTATGTTAAAAGTATAGAAGATTCTCAGTCTTTCTTCAAATTGAGAAAGTTCAGAATCTAACAGAGAAATATATTCATATTATGGTATTTATAGCTATTTCCATCTCTGTTAATAACTGGACAGATTTATGCAAAGCTTCACTCAAGGAAAACTCACCCCCTGTCAAAATGTACTAGGTAGAATCACCTGCAGCTATTGCCTAGAATTTTTTATTTATTTATTTATTTTTTTTTTTATTACAGGATTGGGTTTCTCTTCTGATTGAAAGTTTACAGGCCTTCAACTACGAGGTTAAGAGATAAAATTCTGGGGCCATGAATCATTTTAAAGAACTTCTTCTAAACTAGACAAAAATTTTGATTGTTACTTTTTATATAATCCTATAAACCTTCCCCTCCCACTCTTCTCTACTCTATTTCCAGGAATTTTGTTTATGATCATGTCATACCCATTTTTGTGAGGACTATACTTGCATAAAGCATCTTGTAATTTTTTACTAAATTAATGTCAGGCAATTAATTATAGATTATGTGATTCCACTTAAAAAAATATATCTTTTATTTTTCTGACCTGAGCAAACCCAATAAAGAGACCAGAACTGAATTAGGAGAGAAGACATTACATATGATGGTCTGAAAGCCATTAGCAGTGGCTGGCATGGGATTTACCAGTTTTAGTATTCAGCGTATCTTTAACATAATGTATAATCTATAGTGCACAATAAAAATGCAAACCTCAAATCATATTTTCTCTGTAAGCTTGATTTTTTAATCACATGGATAGATAAGTTTTAAAAGAAATTTACTATTGATAAGTTTGATTAGAATAAGTATGTGTTTTTTTTCACCGACTAACTTATCAACAGATATATGATCTATACTATCCTACTATAATATTCATCCCTTCTTTGGCAGAACATAATTTTAGACACTCGTTAAGAACCTCTAAGCCTATTTAAAGTACATTTACGATCATCGTATTAAGTTTTTATATTATCAAAATGCATATGGTTAATAACAGGTAACCCCAACCAATATAGAGCATTGTAAATGTCATTTAATTTTGTCTGAAGTTGTCTTCTGGAGCATGGCATTTAAGGAGGCATTAAAAAAATCAGCACTCAAAATAATAGTTTAATGCAGGATTTTGAAAAATGAAAACCAACGCAAAAAGTCCATGGTGAATAGAATATTAGCTATTCAAAGAAGGGGTCTGTATTGCTGATTTTTCCTTTTTTTCCCAGGCTCCAAAATGGCACAGTGTGACACTGCTCACTACCTGTGTCCTCAAAGACTTCCCCCAAGGGGGAGACAAAGAGGTAGAACACAAGTACATGGAGTGTTGGGTACATTGGAAATACATTATCTGTCACTAGTGCTGGCATGGTAGACTAAGTGATGCCTTCCAGAATAAACAACACTGCTCTTGCTGTTGCTGTGGTGAAATTACTTTTATGCAAAGAAATACCTGATACCCAGGTCTACCTAAAAACTGCTCCTAAAGATCACGATTCCTTCAAGTATCTTCTCTCTCATTATTAATTGGTTAGGAGAGAAAGAGCTAATTGTTTCTAATTTGAATTTGATGTACTCCTATCTAATTTGCAATTAAAGAGTTTTTTACAAAGTTAATGAATCTTCATCCCCTTCATCTGACTATCTCTGTTACAATTTTGCAAATCAGCATATGCACAAAAATGGTACATTTTTGTTGAGTTGTCTGACCTAACAAGCACTAAACATTTGTGATCTAATTTCTCTGAAAGCTTCAGCATTTTGGTACTGACATATTGCTAATGTGAAGAAATATGACTTTATTCTGCTGACTACTAATTAATCTTGATAATTATATCATCTCTCAAGCATATTCAAAATCAGATGTGAGAAATAGTGGCTATGAAGTAAAAAACGTCTTTATCTGCACAAATGCCTTGCTATCTAGTAAAGACTTCAGCTGAAGCCTCACTTTTAGATAAGTGGTTGATTTGGCAATTATTGTTCTCAAATTAAGAGGTTTTAAAGGAAAAGAGTATTAATTTGTATGTGTAGTTTGCACATTGTGTTTCAATGAGACATTGAAAAGAAATGTTTTTAATATAGCATATAAAACTACAAAATTATAGACAGTTACATAATTTTCTTTTATCCTTACAATAACTCCACAAGGATGATATTTTTTAACTCCAATTTTTATGAAAAACTAAGGAGACTTGGATGGTTTAAATAACGTATCTAAGTAAGCTGAAACAATAAGCTTAGAGCTAAGCTGTAACCAAGCTAGTGTTCAAAGTATATGTCTTCTTAAAAAAATTTTAAAAACACATCTCTTCATGATATTAATTCCTTTGCTTACTGTATTTAGCAAACTTCCCACTTCATGTATATTTTACACGTCTTATTTTTTCCTAAGACTCCTACAACAAATTGCCACAGACAGAGTGGCTTACAACAACAGAAATGTATTTTCTCACAGCTCTAAAGGCCAGAAATCCAAAATTAAGGTATCAATAGGGTTGGTTCATTGTGAAGGGTCGAGGGAGAATTTGTTCCATGACTCTCTCCTAGCTTCAGTGAGCTTTTAGCAATCCTGGCTTAACTTTGATCTCTGCCTCTGTGTTCACATGATCTTCCCTCTGTTTCTCTATGTCTGAACTCTCCCACTCTTATTGGATTTAGGGTCCACCCTAAATCCAGGATTATTTCATCTCAACACCCTTAATTACATCTGCAAAAACCCTCTTTCCAAGTAAGAAAGTACCTGCATTCACAGGTACCAGAGTAAGAACTCGGCCTTATGTTTTAAGGGTGTACAATTCATCCCACTAGATAGGTTTTATGTTTTCTGTTGACAATAATATAAGAGTATAGATACATCACCAATTATAGAAATAGGTAGAAATCAAGTTATTTATAATGATTTATTGTATTAGAAGTCCACAAAGTCGCTCTTTTCATATAAAAGGTTACAAATACCAGAGACAAGCATTTAAAGAGATTGGGTTTAAGGGAGGAAGATAAGATCTTGATTGGGTTTATTATGTGTTTTCCTTCAGTGACCTATCACTGGTGGGAGTGAGATCACTGTTAAAAGTCAAAAAGTAGAGACCTAGATAAAGTATACTGGATGCTAAGGAGATAACTTATTTTTGCTTCTTTTGGCATTATCCAAATAATGCAAAGAAGTTCACACAGGGAAGCAAACCCTGCAATTAATGAACAAAAGGCACAGATTCTACTGGATAGAATGGTTTACTAATGAGAGAAAGAGTGAATTCGCTACTTTATTTTTGAAGCAGAATATATAACCTTTTAGAGAGTTCTTCCTGACATTGTCATCCCATCTCTCTCCAATCATTTTTGATATTTAGCTTCAGCCATGCAGAACTAACAGTTATTAAGGGAAGAAGTGTGTGCATCCGGTTTAACAGAACAGGACTAGTATACCTGAAAAATAAGATAAATGTCAGAAAAAAGAAATATATTGAATCTTGAAAAATGCCTTAAGTCCTTTTTTATGATGACTTCAAAGTTTACCAGAACATACTTATTTTGCTATATTTTTGGGACTCAGATAATTACTCAATTTATTGGCTTTTAACCATAGCTTTCAGAATCCAATTGCAGACTGTGTAATTCAACATTGTGACTGGTTAAGAACCTTATGTCCCAGGGAATAGAACGTGCATTTACCTATAGGAGCAGTGTCGATAATTGAAAGATTTAAAAAGTAGATCAGTATAAGAAAAATTATGTAAGGACTGTTAATTTATTTGAAGAAGTGAGTGAATCTGTTATAGCATTTTCAAGTAGAAAGATGATATTATAGGAAGAACTTAGAATAATCTAGGAATACTGAAGAAGACACTAAAAACTAATTGTTTAATTACAGAAAGAAAATTTTCATGAAATAGTGTATGAGGAAGTTGACTCAGGGTTGACAGACTTTTGAGTATGACACATGATCAAGGATGAGAGATTGAAAGACTCTGGCAGAAGATGAATAACTTTCAAATTTACTTCAGAACAAATTGGTCAGTTCTAGACTAGATAGTATGCCCTAGGGTGATAACTGGGTGGACAGGGATTGATAACAGGAGTTTAAATACAACTCTTTTAAATTCTCTCTCTTTCTCTTTTTTTGTTTTGTTTTTATTTGAATTCCAGTTAGTTAACATACAGTGTAATATTAGGTGTAAATTCTGTGGCTCAACACTTCCATTCATTACAAGAGCCCTCCTTAATCCCCATCCCCTGTTTCATCCATCCACTCACCCACCTCCCCTCTGGTCACCATCATTTCTTCTCTATAGCCAAGAGTCTATTTCTTCGTTTTCCTCTTTCTTTTCTTTCCCCTATGATTGTTTTGTTTCTGAAAACCCACAATGAGTGAAATCATATGGTATTTGTCTTTCTCTGACTTTAAATTCAATTCCGATGACTTCAGAGTCATTTGGTTCCCTAAGCCTGCTTTTCAAGACCCTGTGATTAATTTGGCGATTATTCACTAAGTATAAGCTATGTGTATGGAGACTCTAAGATAAATGAGATATAAAACCATTTCTGTATTTTTAATTTAGATAGAAAATAAAAAGACATACAGAAATAATTATAAAACATCATAGAGAATACCAAATATGATAAGAAAGCCACAGAAAACAATAGTAGCAAGTTCTGAAAAGCAAGAGATTATTTTCTATTCTTAGAAAGCAGTATGAGGGAAGTTGTCATGAAGACTCAAGCTTCTTTTTTCTCTTCAAATTTATTTATTTTGAGAGGGAGAGAACAGGGGAGGGGCAGAGAGAGAGGGAGAGAGAAAATCCCAAGTAGGCCCCACACTAACAATGCTGAGCCCAATGAGTGCTCGATCTCACAAAACCATGAGATCATAACCTAGCCAAAATCAAGAGTTGGATGCTTAACCCACTGAGTCACCCAGGTGCCCCAAGACTCAAGCTTTTTAATAGGACTTGGAATGATAAAGTAGGTTGGGTTCAGACATATAAAGAAGATCAACAAAGAGTTTTTGAGGCAGGGAGAACAATGTGAGCAAATGCACAAAGAACAATGTAGGAAGAGCATTGACCTGATTGGTTAGAGCATACACATCCTTAGAGGCAATTAATAGACAACAAATTAGCAAGGGTAAATGGAGAGGATCTTAAATATCAGCTTAAGGAATCTTCACCTTTTCTATAAATATTAAAGATACGATGATAGGTTCAGAGAAGTGGATTGACATGATCAGAAAGTGATTTTTGGAAGTTCATTTTTTCTGTGATACCATCCACTTAATATATACTGAATATTATCTTCTGCCTTTTGTAATATTTTTTAACCCATACCACTAAGCACCAAATATTTATATTGTTTATGTGGTACTGCTTAAGAGGTATTCAATCATTGCTTAAGAGGTATATACAAAATAAGTAACAGATATCAACGTATTTTGAGTTGGACTTTGCCAAAAAAGCATCCTCAGATATATGTTTGGTCATCTTTAAGTAGGGGGACTGCTGGCATGGGGTCGGAGGCAGTTCTTTCATGTGTGTAACTCCAGAACATTCAGTATCTGTGGGTTGGAGAACTGTATACACCCTTACCCATCTCCCTCCACCAAGCATTGTGACAACCAAAATGGGCACTTGCGTTTCCAGATGCCCTCATGTGTAAGTGTGCAGCATGGAGCAGGACATCTTTTGAGAACCACGCAGGCTCTAGCATACAGTAATGATAGGTAATGCTTGTAAGTAAAGTGTCTAATATACATGTCTCAGAGAATATTCATTTGCATTTCCATCATAAGCACTGCAGTGCAAGAATTCAGTTTTGAATGAATTTAGAAACCCACATCCTTTTAGATTTTAATGATGAGCTTTATTACAGTCAATACCCATGGTAATTGCGCTATAAAGGAATATTTCTAAGGTCCTAGAATTCTTCATTTCTGACACTCTTGATACAGAACTTCCCTTTTGTTTAATATCTAAACAGGTCAGTATTAATTTTCAAAAGTGCTGAACCAATGCATGAGGGTACCTGCTAATGGGTGTCTCAATATGAGGAGAAAAAGGAGCCCTAAGTGTGTGAAGGTCATTCTGTTGTTGCCTGGATCTCGTTCAATGTGTCTATCTGCTCTATTTAACTTTGCTACTCTAATTCTTTTTATTCTTTCCATATTCAACAATGATTTCCATTTATGCCAGTTTATTTGATTCTCCATTCCTCCCTAACCATTCTCAACAATAGTGCTTGAACACTGACAAAGATATGAAAAACGTTTTTGTTTTTTGTTTTTATTTATTATTTTTAATCTGCATCCAAGTTATTTAGCATATAGTGCAATAATGATTTCAGGATTAGATTCCAGTGATTCATCCTCTACATGTAACACCCAGTGCTCATCTCAATAAGTATCCTTCTTGATGCCCCTTGCCCATTTAGCCCATGACCCCACCCACAATCCCTCCTAGCAACCCTCACTTTGTTCTATATATTTCAGTTTCTATTGTTCTGTGCCCCTCCCTGTTTTTATATTATTTTTGCTTCCCTTCCCTTATGACCATCTGTTTTGTATCTTAAATTCCACATGTGAGTGAAGTCATATATTTGTCTTTTTCTGACTAATTTTCCTTAGCATAATATATTCTTTCCATCCACGTTGTTGCAAATGGCAAGATTTCATTCTTTTTTATTGCTGAGTAATACTCCATTGTGTGTGTGTGTGTGTGTGTGTGTGTGTGTGTGTGTGTATACCCACACCTTCTTTATCTATTTGTTAGTCGATGGACATTTGGGCTCTTTCCATATTTGGGCTATTGTCAATAGTGCTGCTATAAACATTGGAGTACATGTGACCCTTCGAAATAGCACTCTATATCCTTTGGATAAATACCTAGTAGTGCAATTGCTGGGTCGTAGGGTATTTTTATTTTTAATTTTTTGAGTAACCTCCATTCTGTTTTCCAGAATGGCTGCACCAGTTTGCATTCCCACCAGCAGTGCAAAAGGGTTCCTCTTTCTCTGCATCCTTGACAACATCTGTTGTTGCCAGAGTTGTTAATTATAGCTATTCTGACAGGTGTGAGGTGGTATCTCATTGTGGTTTGATTTGTATTTCCCTGATGATAAGTATTATTGAACATTTTTTCACGTGTCTATTAGCTATCTAGATGTCTTCTTTGGAAAAGTGTCTATTCATGTCTTTTGCCCATTTCTTCACTGGGTCATTTGTTTTTTGGGTATTGAGTTTGATGATCTCTTTATAGATTTTGGATACTAACCCTTTATCTGATGTGTCATTTGCAAAATCTTCTTCCATTCTGTCAGTTGCATTTAAGTTTTGCTGATTGTTTCCTTCACTGTGCAGAAGTTTTTTATTTTGATGAGGTCCCAATAGTTCATTTTTGCTTTTGTTTCCCTTACCTCTGAGACTTGTTGAGTAAGAAGTTGCTGCACCTGAGGTCAAAGAGGTTTTTGTCCACTTTCTCCTCGAGGATTTTGATGGTTTCCTGTCTTACATTAAGGTCTTTCATCCATTTTGAGTTTATTTTTGTGTATGGTGTAAGAAATTGGTCCAGGTTCATTCTTCTGCATGTCGCTGTCCAGTTTCCCCAACACCATTTGCTTAAGAGACTCTTTTTTTTATTGGATATTGTTTCTTGCTTTGCCAAAGATTAGTTGGCCATGTTTTTGGGTCCAATTTTGTGTTTTCTAGAATAATAAAGATGTTAAGCCCACACTTTATTAGAAACATGTCTACCTTCTCTGTATTTGTAGTTTAACTACAGAACTGTACTTTTTATTTTACCAATAGAATTTTGAAAATTCTAGCCACTCATGCTAATCTATTTTCTCACCTTATTTTATTTATTTTTATCCATGTCTCATTGACAAAATGGGAATGCACAAACTCCAAAGCAAGTGGTTCTTGTGGCATTTTTCTTCCTTGCACATCTTAATTGTAACAATTATGTGTGTATATAATTTTTTCCTCTGGCACATTAAACATATTTATCAAATACTTGGGAACAAAAGGTAATTATATAATATGTGGGTGTATTATTCCAAATGGCTCCTATTTTCCTAATCATCCATTTCTAGTAAGGCATTGTCATTTGGAGCAAATAAGTGTTGGATGACACATATGCATTTTAGTCAGATGAAGGGTGATTGCTGTTTTGCCTGCCAGGAGAAAAAATCATATTTAAAAATAAAATTGTAGCTATCTCACAGGATCCAAAAGAACAACTCTACAAAATATTAATAGGAGCAGAGAAGGTGAACAAAGTTAACATAAACACCTACTCTGTGTAGTGAATTGTGTAAGACACTGCAAATATCTTTCATTTATCAAATATCTGAGAGACATCTATCTATATATAATTCTCATGACATTGTCCCTCTACTTTATTTTATTTTTTAAGTTTATTTATTTATTTTGGGAGAGAGTGAGTGACCAGGGGAAGGGAAGAGAGAGAGCGAGAGAGAAAGACAGAGAGAGAGAGAATCCCAAGCAGGCTTCACACTGTCAGTGCAGAGCCTGATGCAGGGCTTGATCCCATGATCCATGAGATCATGACCTGAGCTGAAACCAAGAGTTGGATGCTTAACAGACTGAGCCACCCAGTCACCCCTATCCTTCTGCTTTAAATATTAAGAAACAGTGGCACAATTAAGTTAAATTATTTGCCTGAGGACACATAATGCAATATCAACATAAATTCACTTTTGTCTAACTCAGAGCCCTTTCTCGACCACCTCCCCTTCCCCTGCAATGAGAGGTTATAGCTAATCTTTGACATGTTTCTAATATCAATCTAGACACCTTCAGTCTACTTATTCAGGAATCTTTACAACAAATTACCAATTGGTAAGGAGCCAGATACAGTAGTATTAATTTACATACTTAGTTTCTTTCTGTGTAGGTGTTTATCTGTTATAGGCCACATCTTCTACCTATTTTTCTTTTCCCTAACATCAAGGCCAGATAGAGTTTATATTTTGAGTCATATGGAAAAATCACTTTTAAATAAAGTCTCTACCTCTTATAAGCTACATGACCTTGGACCATTTACTGATGTCTTTGAATTTGTTTTGTATATACAGAATGATAGAATCATGATACCTATATAATACAAGGGTTCTTCAGAAGATAAGATGTAATAACATATAGACATTTCCTACTCAATCCCTATGCTCAATTGGCATGTAATTTATTTTAGTTTCTTTCCTATCTCTCTAAATTCAGTTACTATATCTTTGTGCAAATGTGAAATCCAAGGTGATACTATACAGAACTCTATAGGATTAGGGAGTATTGATGAATTTCTTTGGTGGCAAAATTAAAACAATCAGTATCTGGTATGATATCATTTAGAGGGGTATGGGCTACTTTTCAGGACACTCCTGTTAAAAACCAAAATTCTGAGTTTAATTGTCAAAACTGAAATTCTCAGCATTAACACAGACAACACTTATATCCACCATTCCTAAATTCAAAGGTACTAAGCCTGGGGTGGGCAGTTTCCATATGCAAGATAGATTTTTGTGCATTTGTATATGTAGTTATTTTTAAGACAATATATATATATTTATATTTTTTCAGGTTTTACCTGCTATTTCTGAGAGTCTGCATAAATATGTGGTGGCACTATTCATGAACTCAACAAATGGTGCAATCATTTTAATAATTACATATTTCAGCAAAAATAAATATAATTCAGAGAAAGTCTTTCATGGGTATTCTCCAGGAAACTGAAAAAAATTTCTATGAAGCAAGATATTGCTATGGGAAGACTCTGTTGTCTGCACTGTGCTTTGGCAAGGCTTTGGGATACAGTCATTAAATAGGTTGACTGTAAATTTGTTTCACTGGTTAATTAAATCCAAGAGTTTGCAAGAAAGGCTGTCATATTATGTTGAATTTAATTTCTTAAAACACATCGATCTTATGGAATTTTTTCACGAGTTCTGAAAGGGTAGTTGGGAGCATTGGCAAAAAGTACATGATCTCTTTTTAATCCAAGGCTGGTACCTCTAATTTCAATGTTCAAGTTTGAAAGAAGTATATGGTTGTTGGTTTGGTTTGTTTCTGCAAAACAGAATAAACTACAACACCCTCTCTATAATCTCTTAGCATAAAATCATGAGGAAGAAATGGCATTTCATGGCTTAGAAAAGCAAGTAGGCATAAGCATTTGTGGAACATTGTTTCTAAACAAGAGATTATAGTAGGAATTCTTGAATTCTTCTGGAGTCCTCCAATGTGGAGACAGTTTATCTCCTCCTCGCCCATGTCACTTGTTTATCATATAGTTAATGAAACTAAAGAGCAGGGAGAAAAAGAGACTTGATGAAGGGTGATATTTGTTGGCTTTGGTGATGCTAAAATGTGAATTCAGGTTTCTTGACACTGAAGGAAAAAAAAAAGTTTTTCCTGTTCCATTTCTTCTTCCAAAATATACCTTAGGGGAAAAGATGCAATTGATTAACTGGACTAAAGAACTTTGAAGAACCAAATACATGTGCCTACAACATACTCTTCATTAGCCATTAGCTTATCAAACTCTATTACAACATAATTTCCAGGAATTTGAATTTAAGTAATATATTTTCAAATTAAATATTTGTTAAAGGGTGGAACAATTTAGATGATATACAATCTCATTGGTAAATCTTTTCTGTCATATCTAAATGTAAGGTATACATGTGGGAAAAACCACCTACTGAAATGTGGAAGAAAAATACAAAGCATTGTCTTGCCAAATATTTGGATTTATTTTATCTAAAACTAAATAGTATTTTATCTCAGTCATATTTGTTAGCTACATTATATGCAAGTATATTTCAAAGTAGGTCCATACAGCCTGGGTGTTTCAGTTGGTTGAGCGCCCCGCTCTTGATTTTGGCCCAGAGTCAAGGAGTTGAGCCCCATGTTGGGCCCTCACACTGAGTATGGAGCCTGCTTAAGATTCTCTCTCTCTCTCCCTCTGCCCCTCTCCCTTGCTCATGCTTTCTATCTCTTTCAAAACAACAACAAAGTAGGTCCACATAGACCATATGTATGGGAGAAAAAGAAAAATAGAGATATGAAAAAGTAACAGTGTAAATTCCATATTGGTAGTATTGCAAAAGCTGAAAAACAAATGGTACTCTTCTTCTTGCCATACAAGTCTGTTATTATTTCTACTCTTGGAAATTGCAATTCAGTACTAGTGCTTAATATGTCTGAGAATGCTGTACCAGATATATATGAAAGGAGCAGAACTGTCTTATCTTTGCTTTCTTAATATACATCAGGCAAACGGATGTTGCTAAATGTCATTTCTAAAGCAAATACACACACTTCATCCTAAAGTAGAACCAGTACTGTAGAATTCCAAGGAATTGGTTGGTAGATGTGAGTGGAGGGGCATAATTTGTTTTAGAAAATTATGCTTACATTAATTACATCATAAATATTCTAACTGTGCTTAGCATGTGTTTTTGGTTGTTTCCCAACAGATAAAAACTACAAATGAGTGGTAAAAGTAGATGAGCTAAGAGGTCCAAGACTTCCCAAAGTGAAATTGTACTTTGAACACTTTGTTATTTGAGGGTTGGCAAAAGGCTATCTAATATTGGTTTATAACAAAAATATATATGTATGTGTGTGTATACACACACATACATGTATACATACATACATACATGTATATATGCATATGTTTATATATGTAAGCCCTGTAAGTATATATATATATGTATGTGTATATATATATATATATACATATATATATATATATATAACATATATGCAATATATATATGTGTGTATATATGTATATGTGTGTGTGTGTGTGTGTGTGTATATATATATATATATATATATATATATATATGTAAGCACTGACTTCAGTTTTAATAGGGGAAAATCAGAAAAGGTACTAGCCAGATCTGGGGAGGTAAAGAGAAATGAAAGATAAAATTTACTGAATGGTTACTTTGTTCTTAGAACTGTACAAGGGAACTTTATATTATTGCATCTAGTCCTTAGTCTTACAGGAATGCACGGTTGGTTTTATTTTTCTTGTGAGCAAACTACATTTCTGTTTCTGAGCAATAATAGCAGAAAGAATGAATAACTAGCTCAGGTTATAGATAACTCTGTCCAATAACCACAGAAATGAAATAACTTGCCCAGGTAGTAGAGAGCAGAGCTGAAATTAGGGCAAAGGTTGGCTTCACCCCCAAGATCATGCTTTTTCCACACCAATTGTACTTCTTACCACTTATCTGTACTTCTGGAAATTTATGAACTCATTGGGATTGATGTGTTCTGAGATATAATATGTAAAGTGAAGTATATACCTTAAAAACGCAATAATGGTTCAAGAAAGGCTTGAATAGTTTCCAAAAGTCATTCTGTGATGATTTTTGGGCTTGGGTGACATGTATAATGTTATAGAAAACAAATGATCAAGCCCTATTGGCCAATATTCTAAAAGCATCTACAATGATTTAGGCTTTTAAAGGCTGTATTATTGAAGGATAACTATCAAAATTACTCTTTTTGTAATGTCAAAGTGGGCAATTTAGAAAAGTGGGCAAGAATAATTGTCCTTTATATCTGCATTTAATATTTACTGAATGAGCCAAGAGCTGTATTGATCACAAAGGAGTTACATCCCAAGGAAGGATCTATTTATAAATGGATCTGTCATTCCTATCTTAGATCACTATGACTAAATCCTTTGAAACGTTGTTCTTCTATAGTGAATTGGTCATAGTACTCTGTTAGCTTCATGATCATTAGCATCTGCATTTTATTGTATCTTATATATATTTTTTCTGTGCTAGGTTAACATGACTTGGACACATTTCAACTTTTAAAATAAGATATTTTATTCGCTATAGGGGAAAAAAACGTATCCAACAAAACCAAGAAGCAGATCTCTTAATTTCACCAATCAATGGAGTTGTTTTCATCAGGAAATAAAATGGGAAATGCTGGTTTTGTATAGGTTTTTTTCAAAAATTTATTTTTTAATTTATTTACTGTTTTTAGTTTTCACCAGTCTGATATTACTGATATGTTTCATAAATAGTTTCAATGAAATATTATAAATAGTTTTCAGGTAATAAATTATCATATAATATGAATAAAAACAGAAGATTGATCAAAAACAATTATGATTTTAATGAAAAAAATCTACTTTATAAATGGGTAAAAGTGCTGATGCTAACATGACATTCTGTGAGCAGTTAAATAAAGCAGATGCTCAAAAACTGGAAATGCCCTTAAGAGCCAAGTTCTTGATTACAAGCACTCGTAATACCAGCCTTATTATGCTCAGGAGGATAGTTAAGGGGAAGACCTAGAGCTTAGTTTACATGCTGATTTTCCAAAGCTTCTGATAACCTAAGATCCATGGTAGGATGACATAAGAGAAGAAATAAACCTCATCTTAGAAGTTGCCAGGAGTAACTGATGAAATGACTGGGTTTTTATCAATCTCTTAATTGTGCCTTGGGCCAATTTATAATATGATGTTTGATGGAGTGGTGATTTTGAGAATTTACATTGTGGCAACAACCTACTGATTGGGCTTTACTGGGCAAGGCCTTTTGGTTGTGTGGCTAAAAAGAATATAGTTTCTAATAAAGCAAAGCTACATTAATTGTGTCAAGGATATAGGGAAAATACTTAGATCTCATGGATAACAAAACATGCTTCTTGTTCAGAAGCCAGAAAAAACAAGAATAGGCAAATATATGGAATGTGTACAGATCAGGATGGAGATCAGGTAACCCCAAACTTGTATCTTCCACATTAACTCAGCCCAAGTTCTGCTTGAGTTAAAATATCTTAAAATTCCAGTTAATGGTAGATATCAGATAAGTAAATAGCATGAGTATTGCTGGAGGTGGAAACCTCTGTAAAATTCTGTTTGTTTGTTAGTGGTAGGGACTAGGTGTCTGAAAGAACCAGAAAAAATGGGTAAAATAAAATTTACTTACAAAGCTTGTAAACACAAAAGGGAGGGAGGGACATGGAAGGGGGAGGAGAAGGGAGAGAAAGAAAGCAATATAGGTAAAACAAAATCAGCGTTCAGTGTATATGTAACAGTATGACATAAAGTGTTATATACTATTTACATATACAGTGTATATGTAAACAGTATGACATAAAGCTTGGGTGGATGCACTTTGAGACTAGATTGCCTGCATATGAATTTATCCTTTATCATTTGACCTTGAAAGTTATTTATCCTCTATGTGCCCCTGTATGCCAATTTATATATAAATTGAAATCAATAATCCTACTTCACAGAGTTGTTGAGAAGGTTATTGTGGGGAATCGATACAAAAGTGCATTGCTTTTAAGTAATCACAGTGAATATTAAGATATTTAAGGATATATAGAATTCTGAAGTAAAGGAAGCAATCTGTGGAAGCTTAAAAACTGTTGTGGCACGTTAGATTGGAAGGGTAAACTGTAATGAAATTCTGACGGGGGTATGAAATTCAATTAGATAACCCCATGAAACATAAGCTCTCATTGACTATCACACTTCCTATAAAAGGTTAAATTGTTCTAGTACTCAAAAAAGTGGAAAAATATTCACACAATCAAATATTTAACTTGCTTCAATTTTTCTTTGACAAAGCACGTCTTTTGTTATGCACTTTCTCAATTAAGCACAAACCAATAAGATTTAACATAATTGTCTATTGTTTAAAAGTAATTTTTCAATTAACTCTACACAAAGAATGTGTTCCAAAATTAGTAATGTAAGTTGACTCAAAATTTCCTTTGTCATGCACTCCAGTTATAATTCATGGCAAAATTATATTGGAAAGAACCCCGAATAGTAGAGTTAGCGTTTCCATGGTACCAGGCTATAACACAGGATATTCTTTCTTTGAATTGATGCTTTTCCATTTTATTTCAGTTTTCAGTCTTCCTTTTTAAAGTCTCTGTGTGCTTTCTTCAGTTTAGGCTGCAAAATGGAGTTGACAGGAAAGAAATAACACATTTGTAAGAGAGATGCAAAAGATCATTGAAAGTGGTTTTCAATAACTCTTTTAAGTTTATTTATTTATGTAGAGAGAGAATGTAAGCAGGGAGGGGCAGAGAGAGAGGGAGAGAGGGAGAGATAGAATCTGAAGCAGGCTCCATGCTGTTAGCACTAAGTCGGATGCAGGGCCAAACTCACGAACGATGAGATCATGACCTGAGCTGAGATTAAGAGTTGGGCATTTCACCAACTGATCCACGCAGGTGCCCCAAGTTTTCAATAACTCTTAAGTCCACATCAGGTTTTGTGGATGGTTGAGATTGGACCTGGTATGTAATTAATCTAGAGAAAGACAATTCTGGAACTGCTGACTAATAGTTCCATTATCAGTAAATTCTTCTGTACTAGTTATCTATTTCTGCATAACAGATTACCCTGAATTTAGTGGGTTAAAACAGCATATATTTATTATCTCCAGGATTCCATGAATTGAAAATGTGGACGCAGTTCATCTACTGTTTCATAGTCTCTTATGAAGCTGTAATCAATGTCAGCCTAGGGTCTGTGGTCTCATCTGAAGTCTCAACTGGAGAAACATAGGCATCAAGCACATTTAGGTGGCAGTTGGCAGGACTGAGTTCCACAAGGGCTTTTGGACATAGGGTTCCTGATGGCCGTTGGCTGGAGACCACCCTCAGTCTCTTTCCATGGTGACTTCTCCCTAATCTCAGCTTTCTTTATCAAAGTGTATAGGCAAAGTGACAATAAAGGGAATTTGCCATCAAGAAAGAAATTATAATCTTTTGTGACCAAATCATAGAATTGGCATCTCAGCACCTATGTTATATTTTGTTGGTTAGAAACAAGTCATTAGGTTTAGCCCACACTCAAATGGAGGGATTCCACAGTGTGTTAATACCATAAGGAGGGTGTCACTGGAGGCCATCTTGGAAGTCAACCTACCACAACCTCCATCCCGCTATTACATTTTCATTGCTGTCTTTCATGAATTAAAAACAACTAATTACCTCTCACCAGCTCCGATACTCCAAACCTTGTTGCCTCAAATACAAAATACAATGAAAGAAAATGGACATTTTATTATATTGTTTACTTATACATTTAGGCCTCAGAGATCGTGATTTAACAGATCTAATTCTGGTTCTGTGAAAGGTATTTATCCTATTTATTCCCTTAGCCATATTTAACTTGGTTCCTCTACTATTTCCCTGCATTATTCAAATGGAAGCTTATCTATGTTAAAATGAGATTCTTTGCTTTTGAGTTATAATATATCCAGTTTTCTGCCTACATAGCTAATGAGGAACGAACTGGCCTTTTCTAAAACAGAGCACTTTGATAACACAGCATTCATAAATTACATAGAAACGGTATTTAGCAGCAGGTAATGCCATGTTTCCCAGTGAGATCCAGAGGCTACATATGCCAAGTGGCATTCTCCAAGTTTGATGAGAGCTGCAGATCTCCTTTTCTAGTTGAGTAAACTCTGACCAGACTTGAGAAATAAGATGAATCTGAATTAAGTTTTTGGGTCAATCACTTTTGTGACCATAGGAGAGTAGTCTCAAAGTCTCCACTTTCCTACAAACAAATAATAGTTCCCTTTGTAATATGATTTTTTATTAGATGGCATAACTTATATAATGTCCTTAGCACATTATTTAATAATTTAGTTACCTTCTTAATTTGATTGTGTCATAAACATTATTTGCTAATTTTTTGTTTTTGTTTTACATGGTCATTTTGGTGGTAATTATTCATAGATAAGCTTCAGACTATCTTTTTTTTATGTTTGTTTGTTTTTCCAATGGCTCAGGGTCAACAAACAGTCAATTATTACATTTGTCTCAACCTGCTTAGTATTCATGCCATGTAACTGAGCATTTACTATATACTAAGTGCTGTTCCGGCTTCTAAGATACACAGATAAACAAAATATCACTCCTGCACTGACCACCACTTGCAGATGTTGGTCAGCACTAACATCTGGGGCCAATCCTGGCCTTAGAAAGAAAGCATGTGAGAAACTCTTTTACTTACTCATAAGCTCAGCATCCTATTGACTTCAGTACTAAGTTTACGTAACATTGTTTATGTAACCCAAAGTTTTTGTGTGCATATATCTAAGCCTCCTAATTTAATTTTTGTATTTTCTATGCCTGGGTTATAATAATATCCTATAACACTTAGATTCCTAGTTTTGGAAATTCCTTTCCCACATCAGAAATTTGACTTGTTTGCTATCATCTAACTGTCCTCACTGAAACCCATAATCCATCTGAAACTATATATAGTTTCTGCATGTTCTTCCCACTCTGTTGTTGCAGAAGTTAATTCATACAGGTTGCAAAACAGATCCAGGATTTTACGCATGAAATCCTAATGTTATTTTCCAATTTCTGACTGAATTTTGAATGAATCATTTCCTATGTTTCTTACCAGGAGGTATGTGGAATATTCAGGTATCACCAATAACTATGGTTAACAATTATGTTCGATGATACCATTCTCCAGTAAAACTATTAGTTGCTAGACACATAATACAGACATCAGGCTGACCCTGAAGAGTATTGGTCCAATCATAGAAATTTTTATGACAACAAGTTGTGGGGAGCTCAGTTGGCACTAAAAAGGTGTAATCTGATACTATGCCATGTTTGTTGAAATCTTGTTACTATCAATTTCAATATAGAGAGGGCAGCATTTTATATATACATCCACTATCAAATCATATTTTGTCATTTTTCCCAGCTGCTTGTACAGCTGCTGACTGTAAGGTAATAGTCATTTAGTTCTGAATCATTTCATATTTGCTTCTGCCTAGAAGCTGCTTATTAAATATTTTTGGAGGGGAGGAAAGAAGGAAGAGAAGAAGTCGTTTTCAGGGTAAGAAGTGAAGGTCATGAAATCTAGATGTTCCATATTCCCATGTTCTCTTTTGCCTTAGATACTCCTCATTCCCTACCTTTTCTTATTTCTTCTTGTTGATTTCATTGACAGAGAATAGTCTGGTTGTGAATACCACCTAAAATATAAGAGTCACATAAGAAACTACAGCTTCCTTTCTCCATTCTGAAGACCCCTACAAACTAAATCTTTAGCTCATGTGGAGTCATGAATATGAGATTATTTTGCTGACCTATTTCTGGTTTCTCAGAGGTATGATGAACAATGTCAGTGAACAGTACCTTGGATTTCTTTCTAAGTAGCCATTTGCTCTTTACTTATGGAATGCTTAGTATTTTTTTTTTAACATTTATGTATTTTTTGAGAGACAGAGTGCAAGTAGGGGAGGAATAGAGAGAGAGAGGGAGACACAGAATCCGAAGCAGGCTTCAGACTCTGAGCTGTCAGCACAGAGTTTGCTGTGGGCTCAAACTCACAAACTGTGAGATTATGACCTGAGCCAAAGTCGGACGCTCAACTGACTGAGACACCCAGGCAACCCTGGAATGTTTAGTATTTTAAGCAAACTCATGTAGATAAGTCAGAGAAGGCAACAGAAGGCAAACAGAGAGGGATGCATGCATAAAAGGAGAAGAACAAATCTGTTGGTTGGGATTCAAGACTCTGGAGTTCTTGTCCTTGTTCTTTTCTAGACTGTTTACCTTGGACGTGCTACTTCACTCACTGGATTCCTTTATCACTAAGGGGCATGGCTATGAAGCTGTATGAACTGCCTAGCTCTCATATTTTACAGCTGAATGAGTTTAGAAATGATACATCAAGTTTTAGCCATACACCCTAATGCCAATCCTTTGAGACAGTTAAATTCAACCCAACAAGGAGGACGTGACTGGACTCTAGCTTGTAAAAACTTCAGTAAATTAAACTAAATAAAAATCATCTAAATGAATACATAATTAGGTAATTCTAAAGAATTGAGATTATTGATACAATTCAAATATGAATGCAGATTAGAGAAGAGTAGGTTAATACTTAATTCCTGATTTTAATAAATGTACTGTGGTTGTTTAAGAGTAAATACTTATTTTCAGCAAATTCTCTGAACAATTTGAGGCTTCAAAATTAAATGATTTTTAACTAGGGAGTAGAAGAGAGAGGGGCATAGCAAAGAGCATGTCCAAAGGATCAAGAATTTCAACAGTATTATAATTTCTGTTCCCAATTCTGGACAATTATCTGTGTGCTTGTCTATGTATTCTGTCAGTATCTACATATTTTCTTGAAATGATTTGTGTTTTTCCATCACTGCTCTTGCTCCGAAATCCACCCATCAGCCTCTAGGCTGCTGCTTAGCATTATGTTTTACATTGTGCAGCAGTCTTTCTTGCCTTTGCTGTCATAACACTTATCTTTTTCCTCCTAAACTCACAAAACTCATTTTTTACTTTATGTCTAAAATTATGGTTTACTTTTCTGCCTCAATTTTGTTATCTCTAAAAATAAAATACTGTTACCTGATCTTATAGTTCCCTCCTGCTCTGAAATTTCTTAATTTATCCTTATTATAATTCATAATGTTTAGTCTGGTCCTCATTTCCAGCAGGTGGAGATATAGAACACTAATTTTGTCATATAACCTAATACACTGATTCTTCTTTTAAGTGCTATGCTATAAGAAAGTTAATAATAAGCCATCTATATCCTCAGATAAGACAATGGTCAGGAGACAATATGGGCAAAACAAAGGGTAGAAATCCAGAGCAGTCCAATTACCTTGACTGATCATTAAACATCACTGTCCAGCATCTAATAACCTTAGAATACCTACTTCCGCCTGTGCAAGGTCATATTTTCTTACTAGATTTTGAGAACTAATGGTAAGCATTAGTTGTATGTTTAAGGAAAATATGCCTCACAAATGTAGAGTCAAGTAGGAACATCTGCAAAAGTCAAGTTGGACACAGTGTTAATCAGTTTCAGCTGGGTTTTAACTATTTTTTAAAAAATTATTCTTGAAGTGACAGGAAAAGATCTTGTCACAAACAAAGCACAAAGACAAAATAACAAAATTTCACGGAGGAGAAAAATATTTCTCACTTCTGTGTCCTTGCCTGTTTTGGAGAAAGTACTTAAGAAGCAGCAGATGAGGTCTTTCTTTCCCTTTTACTAAATATGCTGTTCAACACCTTGTAGCATAACAGAATCCAAACGGAGATGTTCCAACCTCTTTGGTGAGACTGAGACTGTGTCACAATGGCTCCTGAAAAACTATTATTTGATCTTCTTTTCTCTCTTGAACATATTGGCCTGCATTTTCTGTTGATTCTTGATGTCTGTAAATAAACCAGATTAATTAAAGAGGTGGAGAAAGACCAGCAGCTGGTAGGAATGTTTATTGCCAGGTGGCCTGACCTTCTCTTGCCAAGGTAGTTTACTGTGTTAGGGTTTATTTTTCTTTTTTCTGTTTTTGAAATGTATAGCAGTACACTTCATGTTTTTTGAATTGTGAAGTAACTCTGAGATGATAATAACTTTCTGTTTATGTGTATATGAGGGTTATTAGGGTCATGAGGGATGGGAGAAGGACAATATTTCTTGAGTCCTTACTATGGGACAGACCATGGACTTGGTGTATTATGTACATTATGTCACATAATTGTAAGGGCTACCCTACATCATGGTAAGTATCACCTGTGGAGCAACTGAGCTCAGAGGAGTGAACTGTTTGGTGTAATGTCATTAACTTATAACTACAAAGAGTTTGGATTTGAGCATCAGTTTTCTAGGCCCTATGATCCATACATGTTGACCTCCTTTATATTACATTTCTACTGTAGATAACCCAAACCTGTGCAATACCTTAATTTTCAGGCAACTCATTATTGACAATAATTTGTTATTTCCTAAAAGAAAAAGGATGACACCTAATGCCCTGTATTTTTTTTTCCCCACCAACTTGCCACCAGGTGCTAGAATAATTGACATCTCCAAATGAAAACGGTAGTTCTTTTAAGGTCAAGATTTAAACAGGTGGTTATAAATATGTAGATTCTTCCTTTGGTGTCCTCTTGCATAAAGGAAGGATATTGGTATTATGGTTCCCACTTCTAAATGTTGCTAAGAAAATATATTGGGCTCTCTATGTTCCAAGTATATCATAGATTCAAAAAATTTTGGGATTAGGTTGTTCATTGGCCAGTGAAATAGAAGATTAAGTGGCTTCTGTTATTCCTAGGTATAAACATTAAAAAAAAAAAAGGCTGCAGTGGCTAATTCAGCCTATCCCCTATTTGCTGTTGATTGGTTGGTGACAGCCAAGTTGAGATGAAGCTTTTTCATCATGGGTTTTTGAGTACCTGCAGTGAGCGGATCTCCCTCTCTAGTCAGAATAGGGTAGGTTTTGCTGTGATAATAAAACACCCCCAAACCTTCCATAGATAGACCAATAAAAGGTTATTTCTCACTCATATGAAATATTCATAGGGTGACTAGGGACCCTAAGCCATGTTTTAAACACCCTTACATTGGCACCTGGACTCATGGAGCTGGCTACTATGTATTATATTTCTTACAATCATGGAAGAGGGAAAAGAGGGCACAGAGATGTGCTGACTGGCTCATACATTTTCTGTTCACTTTGTTTTGGCCATAGCAACTTATATGGCCATGCCTGATTCCAAGGGGGAAGAGATAACATAACTTTGCCATCTGCCTGGGAAAAGAGCACCAAGTATTTGTGAACAACCTTAATGACAACCACAACCTCTAGTCTACCTCCTTGTGTTACACATAGAGCATAAGAAAGAGATGATCTTATGTAGGGCAATCCAGGAAGGCATTGGGGTTCTTCAGCAATATCAGCCCAATTGGACCCAAATTGGACCCAGTAGTAGAAAACTGGTTAGTAAGTCGAATTCACAGATAGTAGCAGTTACCAACCCTAGGTTCAATTCGAATCACCTAAAATGTTTTTAAATGTATTCGTGTTTAAGTCTCGCCACCCACGAATATCATCAGGTCCTGGGCCTTGATATTTTTTATTTAAAGCTTCCCAAAGAATTGTAATGTGCAAATAGAGTTGAAAGCCATTGATATATACAACTAAATATTAGGCATATCATATAGAAGTATAAGTAATGATTTGCAATCATTCCCATTATCTATAAAAATCAACTTCAGGGGTGTATGGGTGGCTCAGTTGGTTAAGCACCTGACTTTGGCTCAGGTCATGATCTCATGGTTCATGAATGTGAGCCCCACATCAGGCTGTCTGCTGTCAGCACAGAGCCCGCTTCAGATCCTCTGTCCCCAACTCACTCTGCCTCTCTCTCTCTCTCTCTCTCTCTCTCTCTCTCTCTCTCCCAAAAATAAACTTAAAAAAAATCTACTTCAAGTTGAAAAGCAAGTCATAAAATGCTTTGATAATCTGCTCTGAAACTGTGTACTTATACTTATTTAAACACACAAGAAAGTTTGGAATGCTACACTGTGAAATAGTATATGTGTTCATTCCTGGGGAGTAGTTAGGACTTTATATGACTTATTATGGGGAAGAAGAAAAGGTTTTAAGCTACACTTAGTTTCCAGTTTCTTTTTTCTAAGTAACTTATTATTATTTTATGTTCCATGATCATAATCTTTTTATGTAAGCAAAAATTTAATGCTTAAAATTTAAAGGGCAAAATATTACTTAATTCCTCAGAAATATAAAAGCATTCATTATTTCTTTTTTTAAATATATTTTTTAATATTTATTTCTTTTTGAGAGAGAGAGTGAAAGCAAGAATGAGTGAGGGAGGGCAGAGAGAGAAGGAGACACAGAATCTGAAGCAGGCTCCAGGCTCCCAACTGTCAGCACAGAGCCTGACACGGGGCTGGAACTTATAAGCGGTGAGATCACGACCTGATCCAAAGTTGGACACTTAAGCAACTGAGCCACCCAGGCAGCACAAAAGCGTGCCATATTTCTAAATAGGATACTATAATGTTAAAAAGATGTCAATCTTCACCAAAGTAATTAACAAATGTAGAGAGCAAAATTCCCAGTTTTCTTAGGGTTAGTTTGAGGAGAACTTAATTATTTTAAATCTTCTCTGGAGGAATTACCACTTTTAAATACATCAATTTATTTAAAATATTATATATAAAATACATTTGAGAAACAAGTATCCTGAAAGAGTTTTCATCCTAAATTACTAAAACACTATACATTTAGAATATTGAGAAGACTTTTGTAAAGCTATAGGAATAGAAAATATATAATTCAAAAGACTAGAAATGGTTGTAGCAGACCCCAAAATATGTAAGAATCTAAAATTTGGTAAAGGTGATATTTCAAAGTATGGAAAGTACATATACAGTACAGTGTAATTTACTCTGTTGAAAAATAAAAAGTTTCTTACTCCATACTGTAAACCAAAAACCCATCATTATTCAAAATTTAAATGTGGAGTACAATTTTTAAAAGTAAAACATAAATAAAGAGGAGTAGTTATGTCATCTTGGAAAAGAAAAAAGCTTTTCTAAAAATGGAATCACAGAAGCTAAGTCAACTACACACTTGTAAAAAACAAAAATCTAAAATATCTGTGTCATTATAATATCACAAAACATAATCAAAGTTCATCAGCACCCTGGGAAATTTACCACAATTTAGCAAAGTATTGGTAATCTTTAGTATATAAAACTCCAGAAAATTATTAGAAAAAGTTTAAGAAATGGGGCACCTGGGTCGCTCTGTTGGTTAAGTGTCTGACTCTTGATTTCAGCTCAGATCATGATCTCACGGTTTGTGAGATCGAGCCCTGCTTCATGCTCTGCTCCACACTGACAGTATGGAGCCTACTTGGAATTCTCCCTTTCCCTCTCTTTCTGCCCCTCCCCTGCTCACTCATGTGTGTGTACATGCACGCGTACTCTCTTTCTCTCATAATAAATATTTTTTAAAGATGTTTAACAAATGAAAAAAATGCAGACAGGTGGATACACAGTTGGCAAAAGAAATACAACATAATTGATTCAGTATCTATTATGTATTTATACTCTGCCTCTTATGATCCAGGCAGTGTTCTAAACTCAGCAATAGACTAATGAACATGATAGAACCAATGACTTCTGAGTGTATATTCTAGTAGGGGGAAATAAAAGAAGCAACCATATGTGACACGAATATAATGCTGAATAATAAAGCAGATTATGGGCATTAGGATATACATATGTATGTATATAAAGCAGGATTTACGAATGGCTAATTTGCATGGGATAATCAGAAAAAGCTTCACTGAAGGTAGTAAGTCATTGAGTCATGTGGGCAAAGTGCTGCCGAGGCAGAAGACATAAATGCAGTTGCTGAGGCTGAATGTGCTCAGTGGGGTTTCAGGGACAGTGGTATAATGCCACCATGATGGAGATGAGTCTGGGGAAACAGTGACTACGAAAGGGTTCTGGAAATTAGTGTAGGGACAAGGTGTGAAAGAGTCATCAAGAAGAGGAAGAGTGAATAGGCTAGAACCATAGAGTGAAATTGTCAAGATTTGCTAAAGGCTCACAGTTCTTAGTGGTCATATGTTGAAAGTGAGAGCAAGTATATTTGCTTTTCCAGCCATGTTCAATTGTAGACCCAGAGGAGACAGGGTTAAATTGAGTTAATCTTGGGGTTTTCTAGGCCAAGAAAACAACAACAAAAAAACCCAAAAATGAGCAAAGGACTTGAGGGTATCTGCAAGGGAGTTATTACCTGTAAACAACCAATAAAAAAGAGAATGTATTAGATCCAAGTAAAAACCATAATACAAATTACCAAATACTCATAAAGACTTTTCACTGAGTCACACGGCACATCATTATATTTGAAAACATTAACCAAATTTGTCAATAGTAGGACTATCACCTATTAGTGGTTTGATATCATTTTATGAAAATTTGATAACTGATATCTTAATCCTTAAAATGTTATTCAGAAATTCACTACTTTTAAAGTAGTGGCTTTGTTTTTCCAGAAGGAGCTTTGTTTTAATATTCCACATAGTAGTAAAAATATTGAAATCCAAATAGAGTTCAAATACCCTATCCTAAATGTCCCACAGTAGGTAATGGAATAAATGCCTTGATATGAATTTATCTTTGTTCAATGACTTGGAAATATATTCATTTGTATGTGTGCATATATATGTGTATGTACATAAATATACTGTATAAATATATAAAGCTTATACTCCTAGATATAAACACACACATAGTTTTTAACAATTTTTCAATGTTTATTTTTGAGAGAGAGCGAGCTAGTGGGCGAGGGGCAGAGAGAGAGGAAGACAGAGAATCCAACGCAGGCTCTGCACAATCAGTGCAAAGCCCTACAGGGGCTCGAACTCACGAACCATGAGATCATGACCTGAGTTGAAGTTGGGTGCTCAACCAACTGAGCCACCCAAGCTAAACACACACATGGTTTTTAAGTAAAATATTTACTCACAAAAAAATACAGGGTTAGAGTACAATTTTGTTTTTGAAATAAATTTTGTGTTTAAGTGAATCATATTTATGTTTTGTTTATATATATTTTGTATATGTATGTAGATATCTGTATACATGCTCTATAAATATGTATTTTATGTATATATACTTTATATACAAACATATGTATATAAATTTACACACAGACACATATGTATACACATACATACACATAATTACATATATATAAGATACATTATACTGGAGTGATCCAAAAGTGAGGTTTCATTACAAAGATTAATGTACTACTTTGATGCTTTTACATAGCTAACTTCAAGTCTCTGGCATGGGTTTAACCATTGGTAAGTTGCAAGCGACATTTACCTCATAGACTTGTGGGAAAGATTAAATAAGATAACTTATTTAAAAAAAGGTCCAAGCATTCTGACTCTGCCAATTACAGTTTGTGTAACTTCTGACAAGTCTCTGAGAGTCCATATCCCCCACTGTAAAGTCCAGATTTACCTACTCTAACATGGTTGACAGGAATAAGTGAGATAAAATACATGATCTGGTACAATGCTTGGGATGGAGTATTCCTTAAATAGTAATTTTCTAACCAGATTTATCAATTTCCACTAAGGTAGATTCTGTTAAATTGCATGATTATCATCTCAAGTTTCAAACTATGCTGCAAATACCACACACCCATCCTTCATGCTCACTCTTTTATTCCCAATAATTTTCTTTTTTCTTTTTTCCGGACTCCATTTTCCACTTCCCTCATAACGATCCCTATTTTTCTTAATGTGTACCCAAAGGTAGTTTTATCCACTAGATATTCTATAGAGGAACTTCATTCCAAGAAAGCAAGCTGAACAAAAACAGAGCTTTGCTACCAAAGACCTTTTGATTTTTTTTTTTTAAGTGAAAATCAGAAAATGTGGACCTTCTAAATCCTCCCACCATGTGAGACAACATGGCATGGACATTTGTAGCAACAGAAATTCTTGTATCCACACATGATAGAAGAAATTATAGCATTGAAAAAAGTGAGGAGTAAAAAAGAAAATTCAGGGGTGCCTGGGTGGCTCAGTTGGTTGAGTGACCCACTCTTGGTTTCTGTTCAGGTCATGATCTCAAGGTTCAAGCCCTGCATTGGGCTCTGTGCTGATGATACAGAGTCTGCTTGGTGTGCTGTCTTCCCCCGCCCTCTCTCTGCACCTCCTCCATTTGTGTGCATGTTCTCTTAAGAGAAAGAAAGAGAAAGAGAAAGAAAAGGAAAGAAGAAAAAGAAAGAGAAAATAAGTTCACACAGGTAGTGGATAGAGGGGCATTTAATTTGTTTTTTGTATTTTTATTTTTTATTCATCAGAGTTAAGAAAGCTTCTGAGAAGCTATGGAGTTCTAGAATATCCTAGAAGGGAAAAAAGAAGATATTAAAAAAAATAATATTTCTGTAGGTTATAAATTTGTCAATGTTCAATGATGTTTAAAACTCAAGTTAATATTGAAAATCACTAAACACTTTTTTTTAAGTTTATTTATTAATTTTGAGGAGAGAGAGAGTGTGTGTGAAAGTGGAAGGGGGCAGAAAGAGAGAGGTAGAGAGAATCCCAAGCAGGCTCTGCACTGTCAGCACAGAGCCCGATGCAGGGCTGGAACTCATGAACCTCGAGATCATGACCTGAGCTGAAGTTGGATGCTTAACCAACTGAGCCACCCAGGTACCCTGGAAATCACTAACCACTTTTAAATTCTTTTGGTTTTTGGACTCTGCTTCTTCCTGTGGGACCACAAGAAGGGACTGGGTGAAGAAAGGAACAAGAAGTTGGCTCCTAGTGGTTTAATTTACATTTTAGGGTCTGTTTAGAATTGAATGTCTAAGGTATAGTACCTAGTTGAGCCATTTTTGCCTATATTGCTTTAATTATCATATAAAGATTCAATTTTATATGAGTCTATATATTCGTGGAGTAAAATGTCAAAGACTTTGTGGAGACAAACCCTAAGTCAGGATTGGAATACTGGTGAAAATGTACACTTTGTGATTAGATGATTTAGTGGAAAATGAAAACTAAGTTAATTTTGTAGAAATTTTTTTTTTAATAATCATGAGAAGTTCTAAAGTGGCAATCTCTTTTAAAATTCATATTCTTTAAAATTCATGTTCTATTTGGAAGGCTTGAGAAGACAATTAAAAATCTATTTAAAACAGGGGCGCCTGGGTGGCTCAGTCAGTTGTGCGTCTGACTTCGGCTTGGGTGGTGATCTCTCGGTCTGTGAGTTCCATCCCCACGTCGGGCTCTGTGCTGACAGCTTGGAGCCTGGAGTCTGCTTCGGATTCAGTGTCTCCCTCTCTCTCTGCCCCTTCCCTGCTCGCACTCTGTCTCTCACTCAAAAATAAATAAACATAAAAAAAAAAAAAAAACAGGGGCGCCTGGGTGGTAAGTTGGTTAAGCATCCAACTCTTGGTTTCTACTCAGGTCATGGTTTTTCAGTGTGCAGGTTTGAGCCCTGAGTCGGGCTCTGTGCTGACAGTGCAGAGCCTGCTTGAATTCTCTCCCTCCCTCTTTCTCTTCCCTCCCCCTACTCGTGTGTCCTCTCTCTCTCTCTCTGTCTCTCTCTCTCTCTCTCCCTCCCTCCTTCCTCCCCCTCTCTCTCTCCTCTCTCTCTCTCTCTTTCTCAAAATAAATAGAACTTTACAAATATCTACTTAAATTAATTCAAGTCTACTGTCCTCTTCCAGGAAAGACTAAATATGCTGGAAATTTGCGTATTACAGTGAGACTTACAATTAAGTAGGTTTAGAACTGTTACTATGGAAATTTGCATCACCTTTGTCCCTGTCGTAGGACAAATGGTAATAATCCTTGTATAGTCCATTAGAGCATATGGACAAGGTTGTGTCAGCTCAAAGCAGCAAAGTTGCCTTTGGCTAAAAGCTACCTCACAGTTTACCAGTTTTCCCTGAGGACTGGAGGGAAAAATATTTTGGCATATTAATATCTTCACAACAATGGTTTTGAACACTACCTCCCAACAGTTTCTCGAGGGATTTATAGAAAGTAACATGGCAGAAGTCAAGGACAAAGATTTCAAATTATGGTTAGAATTTGCTATTAGCATAATCCAGCATTAGATATTCTTTGAAGTCATACAGCCCAATATGTAGATGAAAGCTTACAAAAGTCATTAATGGACTCAAAGATATAATAACAAAACCGTTTCCATTTCCATATAGGACTCACTTCCTAGGAGGTGTATTTGGCTGAGAGGGATTTGTCTACCATCTGTGTGTTGAATTTATAGGTATCTGGGAAAATAAAAAATGTTCTTTCTAATTGAGACTGGAAAATCTTTTACACAATACTTTTGGTAGGGTGAGAGATAATCATAATTGAACTCCCTAGAATTTGGAGAATGCAAGATACTCTCATGACCATTTCAGCCGTGGCCATGATCAATAATTAAGGGATGATTGGCCTCATATACCATCTCTCTTCACTCCCCTTAGTCATTAGCTGTCGGCAGAGATTAAACTTGTTCATGGGCACATTTTCTTTTTCTTTTTCCAAGTTCATGTGAGGGGGTTACCTGATGGAAAAATCCAGCCTAATCCTAACTATGCTCACAGAACTGTTCTAAAGGAAATTACTCCTGGTCTAGTAGTACAAAGAGAAAAGCAAGAGGAGAATTTGCCATTCAGTAGAGGAACCTATGAGTAAAATAAAGATTGTATCTCTTTTTTTATGATCAGAAATTTTTGCCATACAAAAATGGGAGGAAAGTGTTTCTTCTCAAGAGATCATGTGCACTGCTGCCCATGAGGAACAAGGGAGGACCAGAAGTTTAACCATCCTGGAGTATTCAGGTGCCATCATTCCACAGGGACGGGGCTCCTGGTAGCCAGTTCTATCAGGGAGATAATGCAGTTATAACATCACATGGAAGGATAAAGAAAGAGGAAAGTCAGGAGGCTGTACTAGAGGTGTTTTGTTGCAACCTGGAGCAACCGTGGATTATGATCAACCTGGGACTGAGAAACAAAATTTTTAAGAATTGTTACTCTGGTTTGCTAACATACCCCTTAATGCACTCAGAGACAAATAATGATAAGTGCCTTGTGATTATTTTTGTTTAGAGGGTCATGAATTTTTGTAATGACACCATGAAGGAAACAAGTTGACTGAAACCCTAGGATGTTTTCTAAAGATATCCAAAATACTGACTACTACTCAGGCAGCAGGAAAGGACTATCTAGAGGTTTTCTGAAAATTTCTTTTTTTTTAATTAAAAAAATTATTTTTTTAAATTTTATATTTGAGAGAGAAAGAGAACAAGCAAGCAGGGAGAGGCAGAGAGGGACAAAGACAGAATCCAAGACAGGCTTCAGACTCGGAGCTCAGCACAGAGCCCAACACGGGGCTCGAACTCACAAGCAGTGAGATCATGACCTGAGCGGAAGGTGGACGTTCAACCTACTGAGCCACGCAGGTGCCCCTGAAAATTTCTTGTGAATCAAACCCTTTGCTAGAAATGTTAACTCCTGTTTATTAGGTAATCTCAGAACCAAATCAAACCATAGTAATGTGAGTGCTCAGTAAATATTAAACTTGGAAAGGAAAATACATGCCTTTATAAATACCCATGTTAGAAATGGTCTATTCCTACAGCTTCCTTGTGGAGATGTAAAAATGCAGACCCACAGAACTAATGACTTGTACATATTTCACAGCTATTGTCCTGATTTAGACATCAACCAAAAAGGCTTTCTGGAGATCTCTTCACTTTTAGCAAAACTTCTACATAAACTATCTCTGCTTCTTTCCTGCATTTCTTTTTCCTGTTAACTGCCTGCATTCTTCTAGAAAGTTAAATATTCTGAATCTTCTTTAGTGGATGAGTGGACCTTTAAAAAGGTCATTCTCAGTGGGTAAATTTCAATTCCTCCACAAAATTTTAAGCAAGTTCAAAATATAATCAAATATGTCCTTTCATTCTTAGCACTTATCTCTGAAGTTTCACCTTTTTTGACATTTAATGTGAATTGTGATCCTGGTTCGTGTGCCTCGCTGACAGCCCTGGAAAATATAGTTACCCAGCCAATGAAGTGACAGACTTTTGGAACTTCATATGGTCCCTAGAATTAGGATGCCAATATCTCTGAAGCCATTCTGCTGTGATGAATACATGGTACCTGGGTGTTTCAACAACTTCTAAACTGAATGGCTACAAGTCAGGGTTTCCCATTGTTCAAATTTTCTACTCCTAGTGCATGTACTTGAAGTATCTGGGAGAGCAAGACATGGCCACACCCTCAGGCAACTGTCAATCAGCTTAAGCTGCTATAAAAAAACTAGCATAGAATGGGTGGCTTGCAATAAACATGTATTTCTCAGAGTTCTGAAGGCTGGGGAGTGTAAGGTCAAAGTGCTGGCAGATTCTTTTCTGGCAAGAACCTGCTTCTCAGTTTACTGATGACTCTCTTGTGCTGTGTGCTGAGAGCAGGGAGAGACAGAGCAAGCTCTGGTATCTCTTCTTTTAAGGACACATTCCCATTCATGAGGGCTCCACCCTCATGACCTAATTACTTCCTGCAGGCCCCACCTCCTAATGCTGTCACTTTGAGGGTTAGGGTTGCAACATATAAACAAAGGGGGGGGGGCACAAACATTCAATTTATAACAGTAACTTTTAACTTTGTTGGGTGAATGTTTAAACAGACCTGTAGAGTGGGGGGAAAAGTGCTAAAAGTTAACATGCTTGTCAAATTCAGAGTAAATTAGGAAAGATTTCAAGAAGAAAGCACTATCTGATCTGAAAATTGCTTCATGACCTGGTTTATATACATACAACTCTAGGGCCTCTTCTCCTATATTCTCTGTTGGGATTTATCATACCCAAAGTTCCAGGGTTCATGTAGCTCCTAGAACTCATTGTATGGTTTTTACATCTCTAGGTCTCCATTCCAGCTGTCCCCTCACCCAGATTTCTTTAGACAATTGTAGTGGCTTCAAATGATCACTTGGGTCTAGGTTTCCTTTCTTTCTAGGCACAAGAGATGATTTTACTCTCTACATTCCCTTGTGGTTGGATGAGGCCAGGCAGCTAGTTCTGGTCAATGGGTTGTGGGTACATTCTGACCATTTAACTGACATGGGAGGATTATGTATCTCTATGTGGCATATGTTTCATTCCATTCAGTATGTTGTGGACAGAAATGATCGATTGATTTAGTGGTAAATGGGACTTTTGACTGACAGTTCCATGCCCTCCAGACCTCTTGTGAAGGCATATATTGAAATGGAGTTTCAATAAGATCAATGTCGCCTATAATCTGCGCAACCTCACGATATATTACTGCTCTGGGGAATTTACTAGCCCCATAAGAGATGTTGTCTAAGCAAGAAATAAAGTTTTTGGTTCTGTTGTACTTTTTCTTCCCCTAAGCCACTGATATTTAGAGGTGGTATGTTCATATGTCGTAGTCAATTCCTTTCTGCCTGATAGTATTTCTCTTCTTCACCTTGAAACATGTTTCAAAAGTCATAATTGAATTCCCCTTTTCTGAAACCTTCTAGGCTGAGTTAGGGGACTGTGCTTTCTGTGATCTCTTCAAATCCATTTTCCTCTTCTGATGCCAACATCCATACTTTTTGTTCAAGAATATATGACAAAACCTTTTCAGTCTACAAAGTCTACCTGTGAAACTGCCCCCAGTCTGTGGATAGGAGCATATGATTCACACCAAAGCCAATCAATATAACGCATTCCCTGCAATTGCTTCAAATATGGGGGCCTGATTAATTAATTCTGAACAATATGAATGTCAAGACTTTCTCAGAATGCTGGAATTGAAATATTTTCATCTTATTGAATGATTTTTAGCAGAAGAGAAATAGCCCTAGAGCTACTGGAAGCCATTTTGCTGCCATGAGGGAGGTCCATTTTAAAGTCAGAGATAAGGCAGGTGAAGTTAAATCACATTACAGAGAACTTCTTACAAATCCATGCCTGAACTTTTATGTTATGTGATTCAATAAATTTCCTTTTTTATTTTTAAAGTTTATTTTGAGAGAGAGAGAGAGAGAGGGAAGCATGAGTCAGGGAGGAGAAAAGAGAGAGGGCAAAAGAGAATCCCAAGCAATTTCTGCACTGTTAGCAAGAGCCCGACATAGAGCTTGATCTCACAAACCATGAGATCATGACCGGAGCTAAAATCAAGAGTCACATGCTTAACCAACTGAACCACCCAGGTAACCCATAAATTTCCCTTTTCTTAAGCCAACATGGGCTTCCTTTTCCTTTTTTTTTTTTTTTTAATCTGAAAAGCATTTCTGGTACATATTCTTCCTTCTATAATAATAACACCATGCAGTTTTTGCTGTTAGATTTAATGTGCTGTTTACTGTATGTCTGGATGCTTGTAACTCCCTCTAAATTATAAGTTTCTTGAGGCCAGAGTCTGTCTTGTTTGTGTTGTAAGTCTGATGCCTTGCTTAAAATTGATGTTTAATAAATGGCTATTCAAAGATCGGAACTAAGAAATGGACATAGAATGTTTGGGGAAATGGCAGAGGTTTTGGGCTCTAGTGGGGTCAGCAGCCAGCTGGAAGAAGAAAGGGTTCTACCAAGGTTATGAAAGAGAAGGGTGCTCAAAGCAGATGTCACAGATTTCCCAACATTTTGGGGGCCATTCTGATATCTTAGCAGAAACTGGGGTTGTTTCACAGTCTTTAGGCTTTTTAACAATATCAAGATAGCCTTGCCAGAATTCTACCACTTAATGATTGAAGATGCCACCACAGATCTTGAAGAGCTATGACTTTCTAGCAAAACATGAGAAGAAAGAAGAGTAAGATTATATTAAAAGAATATAGACAACATCAGAATTGTTTTTTCTGACAGTTCAAGGCAAATATTAAGACACATTTAAGAAAGCTACATCTTCAGCAGGAAATGCTTCAATATCTTTTCTCTGCTCAGGTCTTTCTCATAGATGAAGCTAATCCAATTTGAGAGCTTTGTAAAACACTGTGAGTGATGCTCTCTCATTACCTGTCACCTCAGGGACAAGACTCTTTGGAGCATGACAGAACACATCCTCCTATTCTCAACCTGAGTCACTGTCACTTTTCTCTCTTTGACCTTTTTCAGGAACTGCAGGGGCATCATTCTTGACTGACATTGATGCTGCCAGGCACCTTGCTCCCAAGGACAGCACCCACTGGCTCTTTGGCTATGAGTAATACTGAAGGCTTTCTTCTAGCAGGGTAAAAAAAAAATCTATGAAGGAAAATGCTGACAATTACTGTAGTGGGATAAATAGTGATGGTACCATGCCAACCCATATACTGCTGCTGAATGGCATCCTTCCCGGTTTTTGCCAGAGCTTTCTCTTACTTCCTTTAAATAATCACTGCATTTTAGTTCTTAGTTTTCTCATTCAGACTTTTTGTGTCTTCTTCAAAATGTAGGAATTAGTTATCAAGCTTCATTGTTCCTTTATTAAACAATATTATAACTAAGCCCTTGCTAATTTTGCTAATTTATTACACCATTTTTTTTTACTCTTTTTTAAAAAGTTTATTTTGAGAGAGAGAGAGGGAGAGAGAGAATCCCAAGCAGGTTCCACACTGTCAGCATAAAGCCTGATGCAGGCTTGAACTCACAAACCAGGAGATCATGACCTGAGCTGAAATCAAGAGTCAGACACTTAACCAACTGAGCCCCCAGGTACCCCTACACCATTTCTTAAAGTATTATCTATAGAACATGAATATCAAAGGTATTACCTATATCATATGTTTAAAAATGAAAATATGGTGTCTCACAAAACCCACTGAATATCTGACCACTCTTAACCAACAATTCAGATGACCTCTTTAAGGCACAACAAAGTTTGAGAACTACTTACTAATTGTCCTTTCTGTATTAGGCACTGTGCTGGGCACCAGGAATATCAAGGTGAAATGGGCACCATCTTGAAACTCTTTCTCTGATAAGCAGGCATAATATAATTGAAAATCAGCAGTATCCTTCTTGTAAAATGCAATGAAGTTTGAAGGAATTAATATTACATATACCAAGTTTCCATTTGAGTATCTATAGTAGAGTTAATATTCACCAAAATATTACTTCTGCATTATTATTATTTAGAATTTGGGTCTATAACTTTTAGGATAGCAGCCTACCAATCACTTACAAGTAGATTCTTTAGATTTTATGTTACAGCAAAATTATTGACATCCTTAATACTTCATAAACATTTCAGATAATCTTATTTCAATTAAGTAGAATTTTTGGACAGAGAATATAGATGAATTTACTTCCATTTTCATGCCATGATGCAAAACTTCTTTTCTACCTAGAGTCTAAATTATGTTAATCAATGCACAAGGAGCTGGAATTACTAATTCCAGTAGGTATTTAGACATGGTTCTTGCTTCCACTCAAGTTTTAATGACATGTTAAAACCACATGAAGTAATTAAAGAACTTACTCATACAAAAAGAATATCTATGCTTAAAACTTCTGAGGCTTCACAATTCATTTTTAAGCCTGAGAGGTATGGGCTACAAGATATAATAGAATCATAGGGTGTTTATGGGAGATTATGAGGGTAAGGCAAAGGCATTGGAGTGAATGGGTGGAGACCAAATAAATTATTCACCAAAGGAAAAAAAAATAAATCTTGAGATTGACTTGTCTTATTCTATTTTGGAAAGTCAGGTTTAGTAATGACCTATGAATGGCTGGCTGAGTAATGGTGTTGATATTTACAAGAAGTAGTATAATTCTCTGTGAGACATTAAAAATAAAAACAACCCAAATATAAGTTAAAACATGATAGAGACTAGTCAGGTAGCTGCCTTAAAGGTGAATTGTCCAGATCAAGAATGAAATTTCCAAATTCATATTAGCAACAAACTTTATAATGCCATCAGTTCACTTCGATAAAATAAAATTAGGTTTTGAAATCTCAAAAAGATAAATTGGAAGAGTAAAAACATAGAAAGTAGCTTAAAACACATGGAAACATTAACTCCTAATAGCTCTAAATATTTACCATAATTCTGAGTATAATGTTAAAATCAGAATATTTTACTTTGGAAAAGTTCTAAACTGTATCACACTATACTGAACAAGACAAAAAAAATCTTGTAATGCCTTTTAGTGTCCATAATACAGAAACATGAATCTGTGCTGATTTCAGTGTCACATATACTAGAAACATTCATCCAATACAGTGTCAAACTCAAAGATACCTAGATCATCTGTGTTGACTCTGCACACACATTTGCCCAATTTTTGCGCCTGTAGAATTTTGTAGAATTGTTAACTACTTTTTAAAATCTTCATTATTTGATTTTTTTTTCAGAGATAGCCTTTAAAAACAAGGACTTACAATGTGGTGGTGGAGACCCTGGTCTTTGACTTCAGATTTGGCCTAAGTGCTGCATTTACCACTTTGCTATGTTAGTTGAAGTTACCTGACTATTCTAAATATGAGTTCATCTGTAAAATGCAAACAAACAATCCCTATAGGGTGTTATGACAATTCAGTTACCATTTGGGTAAAACCAAGTTTTTCATGTAGGAAGCCCTCAATAAATTTTAGCCATTTTTAGAAACCCATGCAATTAGCCTGGCAGTTTCTAGTAGGGGAAAAAATAAACACACACACACACACACACACACACACACACACATGCGTGCATACACATATTCAAATATATATGTATATCTGAAAACTCTATGAAAGGAGTTTGTTTCATTAAGAAAACTAAAATCTCTATGAATAATAGCTTATAAGCATTTAAGTATTCTCATATGCATTAGATATCCTGATTCAAACACTGGCTGAAAGTTCTTAGAATACTGATTGATTTCATGTTGCAATGTTCTTTGTGGCTTGAAATCTATTAACTCCATAAAAACTCCAGTTGAGGATCCACAATTATTAAGTTTTTAGTTTCTCTTTTGATATCATAACCTTAATTGATATTGACTGGGTTCCATTGAGTAGTGACGTAGCAGCTAATAAAATACCGTCTGGCAGTTTTCAATTCGCCCAGGTTCTCCATGCACTATTTCAGGTACTGGGGAGAGCTGGAGACTTTCCTTTTCATAAGAAGATGTGTGAGAAAGAATTGAGCAAGGATGTACTGTGGAAAAAGAAAGTTTCTGCAAAAGAAATTAAAACAAAATGACTCTCATGCCCACCTTTATAGCTGTGTCATCATAAATCATTTATGCCCCCAGAGCCTTAGTTTTCTTAACTAACTTAAGCAAATCAGAATACTTGCTGTAGTTATTTCATAGAATTTCTTATAAGGAACAAATAAGGCAATGCATATTTAAAATTGAATGGTTCAAATCAAATATAAATTTGTCCTATTATAATGAGTTTCTTTCTCATCTATCCTGAAAACTTTATTTACTCAGTTCCTGTTATACTTGTCACAGAAGCTTTATAAGATCGCTTTTATTTTCCCCTTTATAGATTTTTTTTTTAAGTCTGAAGGAATTAAGTCACTTCATAATGAATAATGGAGCAGCTCTTCAAACCAAAGTTTGTCTTACTTTGAGGTTTGAGTTCTTTCCTTCAAGACTACCTCTTGGGGTACCTGGGTGGCTCAGTCGGTTAACCATTCAACTCTTTGATGGCAGCTCAGGTCATAATCTCCTGGTGGTGAGATCCAGCCAGGCATTGAGTTCCATGCTGAGCATGGAGGCTGCTTGAGATTCTCTCTTCTCTCCTCTGCCCCTCACCCCACTCGCTCTCTCTTCTCACTCACTCTTTCTTGCTGGCTCTCAAAAAACAACCCAAAAAACCCAAAAAGACAACAAACAGACTACCCCTTAATAAGAGCTGTGTATGATAAGGAAAAACACATTCCTTTTTCTATTACTGTAGAAGCCCAAATTCAAGGGTTTGTTGGGAGTCTTGATTAGATTATTTGATATTAATTGTAAAGTTTAGGTTAAAAATGTACAATTCTGTAATCAAGGGATGTACTGCAACACTTTGATATATTCTAATATTATTCATAGGAAATATATCTTGAAATCAGACTGTAATGTGTTCCTTAACTACAACATATTTTTAAATTAATTTTTAACGTTTTGTTTTGTTTTTGTTATTGTTATTTGTTTGTTTTTTAAACTATCCTGGGGCACCTGTATGGCTCAGTTGATTAAGCATCCGACTTCAGCTCAGGTCATGATCTCACAGCTTGTGAGTTCAAGCACCATGTCAGGCTCTGTGCTGAAGCTCAGAGCCTGGAGCCTGCTTCAGATTCTGTCTCTCTCTCTCTCTGCTCCTCCCCTGCTTGCAGCCTTTCTCTGTCTCTAAAAAATCAATAAAATGTTAAAATAATAATAAATAAATAAACTGTCCTTATGTTAAAATAGGTATTGTGAGAATGGAATTAAATGCGCTAATCCATAAGGGACCTGCCGTGCTAGGTCTACAGTAAACACAATACAAATTAACTAACATTTTAATATTTATAATAATGTTCTGTTACATTGAAAATGATTTTTTTACTTAATAAAAAAAGGGAAAAAGCAATGGGTAGAGATAAAATGCCTTTACCCATTTTATTAATTAGTTTGACATCCAGAAAGACGTTTTTCTTCTTCCTTTGGGGACTATTTGAGGACCACGTAACCAAATCTTGGCCAATGGAATGTAGGTGAAAGTAAGATAAGCCACTGCTAGACTCAAGTACTTAAAAAATTCTCATGATTGTGTTACATTTTTAAGGTAGACAGCATAAAGATGGAAGGAGTTCATTTTGATCATCTCATTTTACTGTCACATTCAGTCATTATACGTTTCTGAAAATATGCACATTGCTTCATATAACCACTCTACTACTATTCTTCCCAGAAAATTTAATACAAACTCTTTGTTATCAAATAATACCCAATGCATAAAAATATTTTCCTAATTGCTTAAAACAGTACTTTTATAGTGAGTTTGCTTGATTCACCCTCCAAACAAAATCAATCATTATAACTTGAAGTTATGCCCCCTAAATCTTTTAGAATCTGGAATTATCCCTATGTCTTTATTGTAATGGCTTACGGAAGAGATAGATTACATTTTCTGCTGGGATGTCTTGCCTTCTGAATTTGTCTTTTAGTGTCCTTGTGCTTTTATTTAACGTATTCTTCTATCTTCAGTATTTCCTTTACATGAAAGGTAAATCAAGAAGGGCTCTTTTTAACAAGGCTACTTTGGTTGTACCTTTGTGTTTCCTACTGCTTTCCATTAGGGGGTCACAATGTTTGATAGCACTAATTTGGTTATACTACTCTCGATCAGTGAATTCACGAGGGGACAGCCATCCCTTTATTGTTGGTTTCATCTACTGACGGTTATTGGGCGAATTAAAAACCCCACATTTCATGGTAGTGGTTTTCTAATTTTTTGTTATTTCCACATTCACAATTTGAAATTCTTTCCCTTCTCATTTGAAAACAGTTTCATATAGGACAGACAGGATAAGTGCAATTTTTTTTTTTTAATGCTAGTAGTCTAGAAGTAATGGGTGCTCTAATGTCTACCATTGGCATTTAATTAACTATTGTTTATTTGTTTGAAGTTTTCTCTATTTCTTTCATTTCTAGAACATAATTACTAACATATTTTGTGGACTAAGTAAGTGCATGTTAGATTTTGTATATTATTACTCTATGCTGCTCAAATCCCTTTGTAAGCAATAACAGGTGTCTATTTGCCTGAGATGACAATTATTTACAGAATCTTTTCTGAAGGATCATAGTAAGGTTCAAATTTGTTATTATTTTTCCTAGGAAAGTCAATTACAAAAGAATGTATATGAGGCCTCAGTAAGACCAACATGTGATTGTAATAAGAGAATAATATTTTACCATCTCTCTCATGCTTTCATCAAACTACTGATTTTTTGTAGCATATGTTGTTGAGATCATCTTTGAACTGTTGGATGCTTTCATACCCAGTGTTTTCTGTGTTCATTTAACCAAAAAGCAGTGATTAAAAAAGAAAATACGACTTTCTTTGATCACGCAAGTCTAGAGAAGTTAGGATACATTCAGCAATGACATTTATTATTAGCAGAGTCCAGTGTAAATCAGAGATAATGCTGACAAATTTCACGGGCTGATCACAGTGGGAATATCAAGTGTCTCAGTGTGTGATGGATTAAATGGGGGGGAAAATTAAAGTTGTGCAAATTATTTCTATGCAGGGATTCTAATGTCAGACATGAAAAATGATTAGGGATATCGGGTCAAGAATAATAATGAAGCTGACACTGATCTATGGATTGAATTTTACTTAGTTTGGGTGGCTGATGGGCTTTAACCTTTAAACCAGTCAGTCTTCAGTGAGAGAGCAAAGAGTTGAAATGATAAACACAGGAAACACTATTCTCTAGTGGGATTTTGACCAGGGTTTAATTTTTCTATCAATTGTCACTTCTTAAATCTACATCTGCTACATAAAGATAATTAGTGTTCATTATGAGAGATGGAAGAAGGTAAGTGGAATGCATTTAGAGTCTGCAGTCTTACTTGGGCTCATCCTACATGGGTGACATTTTATAAGACACCCTACTGTATGAACCTCAAAATCTCCATCAGCAAAAACATAACAACACATCTACTGCCTGCCTTACAAGGTTGTAGTAAGACTCAAAATAAAAATTATAGAGTAAGATTAAATGCTATTAATTAGGAAGTAGTTAAGTAAATGACAGTATCCTTTATGTGAAAATGTATTATAGATATTAAAAATTGTGATTTAGAAGACAGATACCATATGGTTTCACTCTTATGTGGATCCTGAGAAACATAACAGAAACCCGTGGGGGAGGGGAAGGAAAAAAAAAAAAAAAGAGGTTAGAGTGGGAGAGAGCCAAAGCATAAGAGACTGTTAAAAACTGAGAACAAACTGAGGGTTGATGGGGGGTGGGAGGGACGGGAGGGTGGGGGATGGGGAGGGCACTTTTTGGGATGAGCACTGGGTGTTGTATGGAAACCAATTTGACAATAAATTTCATATATTGGAAAAAAAAAAGAAAATCACAACGACAAGAAATTATAAGAAAAAAGATAACTACTTTCAGTTTTAAAAGCATTAGGGGCGCCTGTGTGGCTCAGTCGGTTAAGCGTCTGACTTCGGCTCACGTCATGATCTCAGTTTGTGGGTTCAGCCCCAAGTCATGCTCTATGGTGATGGCTCAGAGCCTGGAACCAGCTTCAGATTCTGTGTCTGCCTTCCTCTTTCTCTTTCCCTCCCCTACTCACTCTCTGTCTCTCTCTCTTTCAAAAATAAATAAATGTTAAAAAATATTTTAAAAAAGTTAAATTATGTAAAATATATTCACACTTCAGTTTTACAGAAGAAAAATTATGACTATATACACAGCAGTATAGAAAATAAATAGATCTATCTATTTATCTATCCATCTATATAGGGGTAGTGGTTATTGATGACTATTTTTTCAGCCTACATGTTTACCTATTCTTTGAAAATTTTAATAAGCAATTTTATTAAATCAGAAAAAATGTATTTTATTTTAAAAAAATTAATGTTTGTTTATTTTTGAGAAAGAGAGAGAGAGAGAGAGAGAATGAGAGCAGGGGAGGGGCAGAGAAAGACAGAGACATGGAATCCAAAGCAGGCTCCAGGGTCTGAGCTGTCAGCATAGAACCGATGTGGGGCTCAAACCCATGAACAGTGAGATCATGACCTGAGCCGAAGTTGGATGTCTAACCGACTGAGCCACCCGGGCACCCCAGAAAAAAAAAATTTAAATAGAGAAATAGACCATAGTAATATAGCATTTAGAAACCAGAGGCATTTCTACACACATACAATTATTTCACAGACAGATATTTACATATAAGCTATGAATAAACAGAATCACTCACAAAAATTCCCTTCTTCATCTCTCCCAGAATTTACAGTATGAGATACTGCAATGTCAGCACAATAATGTCTTATCAGTCATTGTTTATGGATAAAATTAAGTGGGAATTTGCAGATCATCTCCTAATAGAAAGTCAAAGTTCTCAGAGCTTTCATACTATGAATACACACCACGCAGAAGAATACAAAGCCTGGTATTTGGAATCTAATAATGGCTGATGGATGTGGAAGGGTTGGATATGAGAAAGAAAGGGATAAACTCCGTGAGTCACAGTTCAGGTGCTCACTATATTTTTTTTGCTTTCAGATAATATCTGAATCTCAAGTAGGGATATGAGTACAAGAAGATAAAGGAACTCACCGTTCTCTAGAATGGGAGGCCATTTAATCCACCTACTTTTAAGAAGGGGGTGGTATATAACAATTATACACACTCTGGTCTAACACGTAATTTTGTTCAATAACATCTCTCATATGTATGTATTTATGCATGTGTGCGTATGTTTATGTGTATTAATAGATATATATTCATTCACACATATCTGTATATATGAAACGAATGAGAGAGAACAAAAGTGGCCAGCATTTTAAAAGATAGAATCAGTTTCTGTGTGCTACAACTCGTAAGGGCTTTCATATGGATTCAGACAGACTAGATAAGGCCACAGCTTAACATTTTACAGAGCTGTCCTACCGTTTAATGCAGTTTCACCAGGAAATCCTTCTATTTCCTAGGCTTGGGCTTTCTGAAACCAGTGCACTTACAAAAGGTAAAAATAGCTTTGTAAGCAGATGCTGTCTCCTGTGACTATGCTTATAAGTATGAGGCATAGGAATACATACATATCTGGATAAATCTCTGTGATGCCCACTAGCACATTCTCAAGTTAAGCATGTTTCTTAGTGGACTCACACATCCCCAGAAGTGCAGGGCATTACCTGAAACTCCCTGTTTGACACTGAGAGTGCATTAAGGTAAACCCCTGCTATGCTGGGGGTGATTCTTGTTGTGTTGTGTTCCATTCCTACTACGCATCGGGCCATTAACTCTTGAAAAAGATTTGCTTCTCAACATCACTATCTGTCATTTACTGGAGTTCATCTTAGTGTGTTCTTTGAATTTCTGTTTTACAGCCATGACTTCGCTTTCAACAGACCCTTACTAAAACCTCTGTCAGCTGTCAAATCCTTTGAGTTGTTCTTAAATAAATCAGATATAGCAAGCTATTTATTCTGGCTTTTATTTTCCCCTTTGTGGTGGCCTCTGGCTGCTTAGCTGTTTCATTTTTATAGTGACTCTCCTGTTCACCTGTCTCAGGAATTAAAAGGGAAAAAAATACAAATTTCTTAAGAGATACAGGTTTTAATCAATGATTAATTTGCTATCAGTTTTTGTTACTTTAAAGAAGATAATGTATCCTTAATGATATTTTGAAATTTAAAGAAATACCCTACTTAAACAAAATCTACCTCTCTAAAATAAAGCTACTTTATTTTCATACTGTCTTTTATACTGCACCCTCCAGGCTCCACGCTCTCAGCACAGAGCTTGACACAAGGTTTGAACTCACAAACTGCGAGATCATGACCTGAGCCAAAGTTGGATGCTTAACTGACTGAGACACACAGGCGCCCCTGTATTGCACCTTATATATGGTGTATTTGGCTTGCAATACTTTATTGTCTTTTTTTTTCTTTTTAGCTTAACATCATATTATAAAAATGTTTTCCATTTGGATAGTCCTCAATATTATAAATGGACTGGCTAAATGCTATCTATCTGAGCTACTAGGATTCAAACATTTTACTACTCTTACACATTTGGATTGCCCCTCTTTTTGTTTACAATTATACATGTACTCCAGTATTTATCTATTTTCATATAAAATGTTATTCTCTTAAATTATTTCCTTGTTATCAATTGTCAAAATTGTGGTTGCTAAATCAAAGTGTGTGAATCACACTTTGAGGTTTCTTATTTATGACTCTGTATTAGTGCCTAAGAGAAGCTCCTCTCTGCCTCTTCCATCTTTTTGTTATAGCTCTGAGGGCCATCGAGAGGAGTCAAAGATAAAATAGCTCTCGGGACATGTCATTGGGAAATACTAGTACAGTGTGACACACCTAGGATGAAGGGAAAGATGTTAAATGGGGCAATCTTTTTGGATTTAATCTCTTAGAATATCTAGTCTACTTGTTTTGGTTTTTTCTCCTTTGGAAGCCACTTTCTCTGGAGTCTTTCTTCTCCCTTGAGTTTGGTTTGGTCAAAGAACGGTTCCAGGGCCTCCTTCCTTGGAAGGATTCACCTATTCCCTTCCTATTTTTGGAATTTTAAGTAAGTGGTTACCTGGGTAGCTTGATGTCAGAAGAAAATAATAAGTGAAATAAATAACTGACATATTGCTCTAGTCTAACAGGTGACATTTTTTTTTTTCTGTCTGTAGTCAAAGTAAATATTACTTTGTGAGCTTTGTGATTACTTCGCTTTGTGAGCGAAGAGGTAAAATTGGAGATATTATGTGGGTACTTCTATAAAAAGAAAGAAAGGAAATTTCCACAATTTTTGTAATTGATAAAGTTCAAAGTTTTTATAATTGTATATTTTTGTTATTGTAAAGATCCACTGAAGAGAATTGATCTTTTTGTTTGTTTAGGGCTTTTTGTTTTGTTTTGTTTTGGTTTGGTTTGGAATAATGTTTTGCTTAATTGGTCTTCAAAGTTAGTATTTTTTATGATCATAGGTTTCAAACATTCATCTGTAAAAACAAAAACAAAAAATTTTAGAGGCCATATAGAAGCCAGTAAAAGTATGGATTTGGCTAACAGGCCAATGCACCCAAGGCACTCCCCTCTTTTAGTCCTTTAGGAAAAAAAAATGTTATTTTCTATTTCCTTGGCTTGCTTTCTTTTGAGATCACTAGTTCATAAAAGAGGTGCGGGCCTAGGAGAAAGGAATCAAAGCTAGGTGTTAGTCTTGCCCTCAGGACTTTCTTTCTAAGCAAAAGGATGTCTGTTCTCTAAAGGAAGTCAGCCCAGTTGACTAGTAGACTGTTCTGTAATTTGAGGTAAAAATTGCAGGGATAAATAAAATGTTTTGCTTGGCTTGTTATGCTGCTCATGTATCTTCCTTATGGAGACCTCGTGCAGATGCCTGTATACATAATATTTGGCTGACCTAAGATAATGAAGATCAATTATGTCATCCTTCAAGGCTAACATCATATTGCTTTATAATGACATCAGTGCCATCACTACTTCTTACCTAAAAATGAATTAACCCAGAGCTAAATATTAAGCCATTTTCTTTTGAGGGTTGAAAAGGAATTTCCCCCTTTGAAATTACTGCTAATTACTTTAGCAGTTTTACTTTTGAAATTCAAATTTGTAGAACTACTTAAGTGTGTGGGAGTGTCTGTGTGGTTTAAAAGGTAAGATTTCGAAAGTAATGACCCTTACGAAGAGAAAGCATAAGTAAATAATGGTGCATTCATTAATTAGGAAAGTCTTAGAGAATCAGGTAGAACCATATGCACTGACATGGAGAGCTTTGAAAATATTACATCAATAAAAAGCTGCTTAATTTAAATAGATACATGAGTATAATTTCAGTTTTCATATGTACAAAACACGATTCTAGATATGTAAAAAAAAATCATATGTATAGGAAACCATAGAAAAAGGACTGGAAGAATATATACCAAACTGATAGCATTGCTTATATTGGGATGGATGTGTACAAAGAGCAGGGTGACATTATGGCAGTCCAGAGATGGGACAGCTAGTGGAATTTTCATGTTTTACTCTATAAATGTCTTACTAATTGTGAGACTTACTAATTGTGTGTGTCTACTAATGTCTTACTAATTATTATTGTGTAATAATTGTATTTATTTTGTAATTTAAAAATTAAAAAATATATTTTACCACACAATTAATTTACATTTTCAAATGTTATCATATGTTCTATGTACCATTCCATTTTAGTGATAGAAAAATTGAAGGCATATTTTCTACTCAACTTTTATTCTGTTACAGTTATAGAGTGTTTTATGGCAACTGATGTGGGATTGTGTAATTTATCAAATAACACCTCTTTTTTTGCTTTTATTATTCTTCTTGAAATTTAGTATTTTCATATTTACTATAGACCTTCTTCTGTTTTCTTTTTTCAAAATAGTCTATTTATTTGGCAATTCTTAAAGTTTTACCGTAGCTTTTTTGTACATACCCATTATTTTCATTCTAGATTCTAATAATTTGTCTTTGTCTAAAATGTGAACAGCTATAGCTTAACTCTTAAGAGAATTTGCTAAGTTAATTTCAATGATAATTTGACTTTCCAACTGAGATTTCTTTAGATGCTTTGAGCATAAGAAGTTTACTATTTTTTTAATGCTTACTCATTTTGAGAGAGAGCATGCACTTGCAGGAGCAGGGGAGAGGCAGACAGAGAGAGAGAGATAGTGAGAGGGAGAGATAATCCCAAGCAGTCTCCTCACTGTCAGCACAAAGCCCAACTTGGGGCTTGATCTCATGAACTGTGAGGTCATAACCTGAGCCAAAATCTAGTTGGATGCTTAACTGACTGAGCCACCTAAATGCCCCAGAAGTTCACTATCTTAAAACAGTTTAGGTTAAAAAAAATGGCGTAAAATCAACATTAAATCTTGATAAGAAATGCCTCTTTAGAAGGAAACTGACAACTGGGGCTCCTGGGGGGCTCAGTCAGTTAAGCCTCTGACTTTGGTTCAGGTCATGATCTCACAGTTCATGGGTTCAAGACCCGCATTGGACTCTGTGCTGTCAGCTCAGAGCCTGGAGCCTGTTTCAGATTCTGTGTGTCTCTCTCTCTCTCTGCCCCTCCCCTGTTCATGCTCTGTCTCTGTCTCAAAAATAAACATTAAAAAAAAATGAAGAAGAAGAAAACTGACAACTTAGATTTCAGTGAAATGGGACTGGAAACAACCTAAACACAGGTCCAATAGAAAATTCCATAACAATGATTCATCACAGTTACTTCAGAATTAAATAATCATCAACAAAAAAGAGCACAAATAATTTGTGACTTTCTTTCTTTGGGTTTGTGATTTACTAAAGTTAACAACTTTTATATTTTTTTACATGTTTTGACTATTTAATATTACTCATTGTGTTTCATAAAATCTCAAATATCTTTTTAAACAACTTGACTCTCAGAAAACACAGAGTTAAAAATAGTAGAAGCTAGACTACAAATTGCATCTTCATACTACCACATTCTAGATAATAAAGAATCAATTGTTTCTATTTTCCCAATATCTAGTTAATAAATTAAATTATTTGAAATAGTTGATGTATTATGGTTCTCCAGAGAAACAGAACCAATGGGATATATGTGTATCTCCATCTCTCTTTATCTCTGTATCTATAGAGAGATTTATTATTAGGAATTTGTTCATGTTATTATGGAGGCTGCGAAGACCCAGGATCTGCAGCTGGCAAGCTGGAGGTTCAGGGGAGCTCATGATGTAATTCTAGTCTGAGTTCAAAGTCTTAAACCAGGTGAGCAAATGGTGTTATAGTTCCAGTCTGAAAGCTTACAGATTCAAAACCCAAAAGAGCTGGTGTTCTAGTCTGAGTTCAAAAGCCAGCAAAAACCAATTTCCTAGCTCTTTCAGAAGGAGCTCCGTCTTACTCAGCCTTTTTGTTCTCTTTAAGTCTTTAAGTGATTGGATGAGGCCCACCCACATTAGGGAGGACAATGCTTTATTCAGTGTACTTATTCAAATGTGAATCTAATCCAAAAACACCCTCACAGAAACACCCAGAATAATGTTTGGTCAAATATCTGGACACCCCAAGACCTAATTAAGTTGATATATAACATTAGCCATCACAGTTGGTTCAACTCAGAAAATATTTGATTATTTCACCTCCTCAATCATGGATGGGTGGAATGCAAAGTGCATTCTAAGAAATCTTTGTAGAAATCTTGGTAGAATTCTCCTTATGAAAGACTTAAATATACTGTACTCAATGGCATGTACATTCACAATCAGATGTAGTTTTAAACAACATTTTAAATTGCTAAATCAAATGAACTAAATACTCATATAAAATTTGTAGGAAAAGCAGGTGGTTAAGCAAGCAGTAACTTTGCAGATCTGGGTTTATATACTTGAAAAGTTACTTATTTTCCCCAGTCACCAAATGCATCCATGCATTTAGTATAATTAATGCTACCTCATTAGATTTTGGGGAGCAATATATAACATCCATGTATATATACTTGGAAGATCCAATAAATATTAGTTATTAATGTTCTCTTCATTTTATCTTCTTATTAATATTAGCCTCATCAATCAGATTAAACATTATATAAAGAAAGTAATATACAGGTGGGATCAAAATGACAAATAGAAATTATTTTGGTCTACTTTAAAATCTATGAGAGGAACTCATAATATATTTATGGCTTTAAGCCATTAGTTGTATGCATGTTTTTATTAATGAGAGTTTCTTTCTGACTATAAAGTAGTTCAAAGTGAAAATAAGTGTTATATCAAGGACCAACTTAGCATCATACATTTAAAGAAACTTACAACCTCTCCATCCTCATTCCTAACATTTTGCTAATTTTCAAAATAAAGAAGTAAAGCTAGTTAAACATGATATTGTAGTTTCTTCAAATATTAAATGCTGTTCAGATACTTAGGAGTTCCACCTTTTTCTTCCCTTGTACGAACATGTATTTGCAGAGCTATTTTAATGAGTAATAATTCTCATTTGAGCCACTTTTTATAACTAAAATTTAGGATTCTAATATAGATGTGTGTCTACCTTGATCTAGCTAGGTTATTTATTTATTTTTTCTATTAAAGCATCCTACACTAGCATGGTTCAGTTATATGTTTATGTTCAAATATTTTGTCCTAATTTACAATTTTGAGGACATTTTGAGAACCCAAATAAGGGAAGGAGAAGTAAAATATCAAATTATAATCTGTCTTTGTCATAAAGGATTTAACAAAATAATACAGGACATAGACACATTAAAGATTACTGTAATATAAATAATATGAAATATTAAAAATTTCTGTAAGCGTAAGTTCTTTTATATTTTAATTAAAGTTAAAACCATTAATTTGTAGGTATTTTTATTATCTATCTATCTATCTATCTATATATCAATACCTAACTAAAAGGTATATCTATATATCTATATATATATGGTTATGCAGGTTCTTTTAGTTAGGTATTGAATTTTGAAAATATTAATTTGCCTCAGGTAATATAGCTAGAGAATTTCAACACTAGGATCTTTCAAACTAGGCAAATGAGATTACAGATTCCCTGCCCTAGATCAGCTTCTCACATTGTCTTTTCAAGATAATATGATGATGTCTGCAATAAAGAGAATAAGTAAACAAGTTTGATGAAATTTAGAGATAGAATAGCAAAGTGCTATTGCTTAGTGGGAAAATCAGAACTAAACACCTAGTGGAATTGAGAGAGACCTCAAAAGGTGGGAATACTGACCCTGAACTTTTAGGGTGATGAACCTAACATTTAGAAAGGTTTTATTTGGGAGTTAAGGGTAGAGTTGCCTCACCGTGGAGAGGAGGAAGTTGGAAATATTTCTTAATATTAGGTACATAGTGGGGTAGAAGATTAGTCGGGTGGAAGAATGGGGATTAACAGAATTTAAGAAGAGATATAAGCAGAATTAGTGTATACCAACATTGCTTACAGCCACTCAAATGGTAGGAAAGTAACCACAATTTGAGTAAATATCTCCCAAACTTGAAACAAGTCTCATTTTTTTGCTTGATTCTGAATTATTTCAAAGAAGATGTATTTGTACCCTCTTTAATGATAATAAAAAGTAGTGGATAAATATCCCATAAATTTCTACAAAATTATAACTAAAATATTTACTAATTTGTTCATGTTTACATGGAAATTTCTGCTGTATGATTCTTTTATTTCCTTGTTCTAGTAACTAATACATTTATATACTTACTCACCATTCAATAACTTCTTTTCATTGTGCCAGATGTGTAGAGAGTACTGACTAGGTGCCAGCCACTGATCAACGTGCTAGGAATAGAGCAATGTAGAAGTCCAGGGAAGACACTCCCTCCAGACAATGAAATTCTAGTCAGGGAGATCAAAAAGAATAAAACAACAAATTCATAGGGCAATTCAGGCTGTGATTACATTGTGATATGGATAAAACATATAGATTGACAATATACAGACTTAGTTTTAGAGGAAATGGCTAATGGAAATGGGAACAAAAGAAACATATGAATTTAATATGATTAGAAAGTGGATCATATGAGCTAAATGACTAATGAAATATAAGATTGAAAGAACAGGAGGTCTGTGTGTATCTCCTGGGATTTGAGGTTTACTTGAGGTAGAGGGTGTAGCTACCGCTTAAAGAACTGAGAAAAGCCATGAGAGGAAAAGCTCGGGGTGGTGAACAGAAATTTAAGAATTCTCTGAATATAAAATGCCATTAGATATCAAAGTTGAAATTTTAATTAAAAGACATATGAGACTAAACCAGAGGGGAGAGGTCAAAGTTAAATTGTAAGTACAGGATTTATATTTAAATAAATTCCATTTAAAAAGAATTATTTGGATGAGGTCATGCAGGAAAAGATAAAATTATATGACCAGGACTTCCTGCAAAGATGGTTTTGAATAATGAACTGGGTCACATGATAAGTGTTGGAAATTCTCAGTCAGATAAATACTACAATTGACTGGGTTAACCACACTGAGACAAAGATTGAAGAGAGCACTGAAGAATAAGAAGTATCTACATTAGCAAAATGGGGCAAAGTGAAAGAAGCCATATAAAGATGTGTCAGGAAAATGCAAAGTCTGTGTCTTAGCCTCTCTGATTTTGACCTTCGCTTTTTCTTCATCCATTTCTTCTTCTTACCACTGAAGAGAACAAAAAATGTTAATTGCTTTTTTACTAATTTTCTCAATTACCTAGAAACATTGAGAAAGGGTTGTTTAACAAAAGATATATTAGACTTAGAATCATCTAAACTCTAATTACCTTTTCTTTTTTCGTGGTATTCTTTTTTATTATTTTATTCAATTTATTCATTCATTGAGTTAGTGAGTCAGCCAGTGTTCATTCATTCAGTAGTTATTGAACACAGCTATGTTTTGGGTTCTAGTGATACCGTAGTGAGGAAGACACATGAAGGTTGAACCCTTGTGAAATTACAATCGATCAGAGAAGACAAATTATTTCAAATAATCAATAATGGCTGTGCTACTATTTGTGAAGGATATATCTGTAATATGGAAGATTTCCCAGTTCAGCTGAACATGAAGTTATTTATTTAATTTTTCATTCATAAAATATGTTTGTTTATAAAATGTGTCAGGCACTGTGCTATGGTTTCAGTGTAATTGGGTATAACTTCAGTGAAAGTATAAATTCTTAAAAAGGTAAAGTTTTTAAAAAGAACTGAATGCCAGGTTTCTGGATATCAGGTATATACACAAAGATGACCTCAGTTTTAGACACTAGTTCGTGAAATTTCTATTCCTTTGTGAATATTCCGATTTCTTGAGAAAAGAGAATATAAATGTATTATCTGTTTGGGTTAATGTTCTTATTTTCATTGACCAAGAACATATCCTAGCACTATGTACCTTAATTTAAAAAAAAAGACATAATGGTCATTTAAAAATGCCAAATAGCAAAATGGGCTTATTTTCTTTTTATCTTTTTAGCCATTTCCAAAATCAGATTGTAAAGATGTCATTGTGAACTATGTAACATGTGGTATTGAGATGTAGGAAACACTTATCATCTAACACTGATTCCTGCGGTGTCTCACTTCCTAAGACGTATTTGTATTTTTTAAAAAGGACAGAAACTTGAATTTAAGGGAATAAAGTCCCCTAGTTAAGAATTATTGTGAGAATACTGCCCAATTAGTGAACACCTCCCTCAGAGCCCTTCACAAAAGAAGCTCTTCTATCAAAAAAGCATTTGATATAGGAAACTGCTTTTATTGTAGGAGAGAAAGGTAAGAGGTTCTAAAGAGAATAACTTAATTAGTCTGTTTTTGTAGTTCGTGTTTCCTTCCTTTCTTTTCTTTCTTTCCTCCTCCCTCCCTTCCTTTAGGCTATAGCACACACACACACACACACACAGTGGCAAGTGATTTATTCATTTATTATTTGTTTAATTTGCACTGTTGTTGAAGAATGGAAGACAAGTTTTATATTTCCCTTCCTACCATGTCACCCCCATTTCTCACTAACCCCACTCGATCAGAAAACAAGCAAGCAAGCATGACTCAAGAAGTTCTTGTTTTGGAAAATTAACATGCTTAGATTTAGAACCAAACCATTTAAAATGTAAATTTAATGACACCTGGGTAGTTCAGTATGTAAAGCATCAGACTCTTCATTTTGGCTTAGGTCGTGATCTCCGGTTTGAGAGACCAAATCCCACATTGGGCTCTGTGCTGGCAGCTTGAAGCTTGCTTGGGATTCTCAATCTCTCTCTCTCTCTCTGCCCCTCTTCCACTCTCTCTGTCTCTCAAATAAGTAAGTAAGCATTTTTTAAAAATGCAGTTAAAAATGTATATTTGTTATTTGCTAAGTGTGCAGGCTAAAGTTGCTACAGGATGGAGGGAGATTTTCATGATAGTAGTAAGAAATTACTGTGTTGAGAGTGATATCAGTGATTGACAACAAACTGTGAACCACTTCCATAAAGTACCCAAAGACCTTCAGGACTCTTAATGTGGAGATAAGGAGATGTCAAAAATCTGAACAAGATGCTTGTTCTTTGGAGCCACAGGAAAGAACCCTGAACCAACATTTGAACACAGAGCTACAGAAGGCTGGCATTGACTGGATGCTTGGATTGGTCTAATGAGTATCCAGTGTGGAGTTATGATGGTTGCATGTTTAGAGTTTCTTATTCTGTTCTTGCTTAGTCATCACAAAGGCTCTTGGTATGTTTGTGGCACTGCACTTAAGTGTAAGGGCTACACAGAGCATGGGTGAGATTGAATTTCTCAGAATCTTGTGCAGTGAGTATTGAGTCACTCTTTACTGGATTCAGAGCAGTTAAGGAATGTGACTGGTTTTATACCTATAGCTGTGGAATACATTTATTTTCCTAGTGCATAAAGGTTTCGATCAGGCTATATAAGCCATTAGGTTTCAAACATAAGTGATCTTCAGGTTGTGAAAACTTTGAGTTTCAGAACAGAAAATACTTCTTAATGAGAATTTGATGAGTAAAACCAACAAAGTAATTTCTTCTCTCAACAAAGAGAAGAGATTAAAATTAATCTGGCAATTTATATTCACTGTACACTTAATTATAAATAAATTAACATGAAAAGTCTACAAGTTATTTGGCTTATCTTTAGGTGAAATTACAAGAAAATATAAATCACAAGTCACAACAGTATTTAATTTTAAAAATAAATAATTTTGTTCATAAAAAGTTGGAAATTTATACTATCAAGATGTAGGTGAGACAATTAGATAATATTTACATTCCCCTTACCTCAGAGGCTCAAAGAATAAAGACTACAAATTAGATTGGGCAAAGGTTTTACTTGAGTTAAAGTGCATGCCCCTACCTCATAATCAAGTTTATAGTTCTTTCAATGTTTCTAAAGTAATAGATTGAAAGACTTTGAGATATGCAACAGTTTATTGAGATTACCATTTGAACTCTGAAGAGTTTGTTTTAATCTTTTACCCACAAAGCTTGTAAAAGACATTTTAGGAATTACATTTGTTATTATATGTCTACTATGGAAAATTTTACTTGTTTAAATGTTATATGAACATAAATATACTCACTCAAACTATAAAATGAACCCATTAGGACTATGGAAATTAATCTAAACTTTAAAACTTCAATAACTTTGTGTTTATTAATTCCACATCTATAAACATGGCCTTTAATCTCTTAATAGTAAGAAAACAGTCTTGGTTTTCTCCTCACGGGCCCAGTTGTTCTAAATATTAACTTTGCAAATTTAATTAATTCTCCACACAAGGCAAAATCCTGTTCCTCTCACACTGTGAGGAAACAATCTCATCCTTAGGACTCACACTTTATTTGGCCCAATCCTAAACTGGTTTCAGCTACTGGACCAATTATAAGTAATGGGATTTCCAAAGCAGAGGGGAATATGTTATCCAACAGGTCCTCTGCTCCAATGGTCCTCAAAGTGTGGTGCACAGACCAGCATAGCAGCATCGACTGTTGATGTGTTAGAAAAGCAGATTTTGGAACCTCACTCTGGACCTACTGAATCAGATAATTCTGACTCACATTTGAGTTGAATAACCATTGCTTTACTCTAGTTAGCAAATTGGCACCCTTCCCCATCACTGGCAAATATGCTTCTGTGGCTTTTTCCTCATTAAATGTATATATATATATATATATTATATTATATATGTGTATATATATATATTCTATATATAATATATATATATAGAATATATATAGAATATAGAATATATTCTATTATATAGAATATATTCTATATATATTCAAATATATATAGAATATATATATTCTAGAATATAGAATATATTCTATATAATAGAATATATATTAGAATAGAATAGAATATATAT